>NC_133123.1:201011783-201311783 GCF_033568475.1 Henckelia pumila | reverse complement strand
TAGACATTATTCTGAGATAAACAGAGTACTATAATTTCAGTATTATCTCATTTAATAGCAGTTCTGAAATATAGAACATCACATTAATTAAATGAACCGTACAATAACATTTATTGCATATTTCTATTTTGAGAATGAAAGATATGAGAAGATAAAAGTAGTCTATCTTTTGGTACAGGTGCATTAAATGAAGCTTTAAAAGATTTGTTTTGTTAACGTTGAAGAAACACTATATAAAGCTCTTTGACATCGTCAAGGAAAGTAGTGAAACACTTGCTATCAAAATTTTCATCAATTTTCAAGTTTCTCTACTCCTCAACTACTTAAGTCACTCTAGCACGCTCAAAAAAATATATCAGATATTCAAGATCAATTTGTGTCTATTATCTATCTTCTTTTTTTAAATCTTACTAAGAAGAGTGAACCGATTGTAAAACTGAGAAAATAGTTTTTTCTCATAAGTAATTCACAGTAGGCAAAGGTAAGCCATGCTGAAGTCGGTTTGTACAAAGTCGTGTACCAATCAAATATTCTAGTGATACATTCTGAAAACATAAGAAGGAGAGACGTATAAGGTTTTCATCCTTCAAACTTCCTAAAACAAATCAGTATGCATCACCCTCTCTTTTGTCATTAGCTTCAACAAATCCAGTAGACTGTTTTTTGCAATATTCTAGTAGCCTACTGCTTTGGTATTCAAAATGAGATCACCTATATTGCTGCCACCTAACAGAACTTGTAGATAAAACACTACGTATAAAAAAATCATTTATTTATTTATTTATTTATTTATTTTAATAGGGAGGAATGCTCATACACAAATATATTAACTATGAATTTAATAAATCTGCTCGAATAGTTTTGACGTCGGCTCCATATGGGGACCCTTTGTGCTCTCCGGAGTCTTGGCTCACTCCACAGTGCACCCCTTGATAATCTATGTCTAAATGTTGATGCAGCTTTTAATGAGAGCATTAATAGCTATGCAATTGGACGTGTCATCAGGAATCACGAAGGTCAATCGATTTTAGCTTTTGTAAAAAAGATTGAGAAACCCCCATCGGTCCTATATGCTGAACTACTTGCTATTAAAGATGGGCTAAAGATTTCTAGTGAACATAATCTTCAGATTCATCATATCACCTCGGATTCTTTTCTTACTATGCAAGCAGTCATGTATGAAGAAGAAAACCTCAGTTATGTCGTTGCTCTTGCTACAGATATCAACTACTACTAGCTTCTCCGGGAAATCCCACTATTAGACTCAGGCCCGGACCTGACATGAGACGAATGAGTCTACCACCTCAGGCCCATGTCCAAAAGAGGGCCCAAAAAAATTAATAAATTATTATTAGTGTATGTGCGCCATAAAATATTTTTTAAATTTCATGATTTTGTCAAAAAAAATAGTATTATTGCAACTTTGTCCTCTTCATCAAGTCATCTTTATGTCTGAATCTGAGGTTCGAGTCACATCGCATGATAATTAATGGAGTTGACTCTTGGGTTTCAATTTCACCACTCTCTTTCATTATTGATTTTTGGATTTCATATACTAATTATATGTTATTTTTATTTTTATTTTCTAATTTTTTTGATTTTTTTAGGAATGTTTGTGATATTTTTTATTAGTGGGCATGATTAGGTATAGTGTAAGAAATTTTTTCAACCGGTGCATTCATTTTTTTGAGTTTCGTATTTTGTCAAATAATTGATGTTTTTGCTAATAAAATAGCAAAGTATTATTTAAGTGATTATTTATAATATTTTAGTTTATTATTTAATGACATTATAAAATTTTTTAACAGCATATGTTTTTCTTATAACTAAGTTTATAGTATTTTGCATATTTAGTTTTCAAAAACTCTCTTAAATAATAATTTTTAAAAAATTGAAAAAATTATTTTGAAGTTCGACTCAGACACTAAAAATCATAGGTATGGCACTGCTCTTAGTCATATACGCCGATTTGCGAATGTTGTTGCACATTTGATTACCGATTGTTTTCTCCTTTTTGGCTATTAATCTTATAATTAAGGATTTTTCTCTCTTTCAATAAAGAGTAACACTCCTGTGAGACAGTCTTATCCGTGAGACGGGTCAACCTTACCCATATTTATAATAATAAGTATTACTTTTGGCATAAATTATAATACTTTTTAATGGATAACTCATACAAGAGATCTGTCTCATAAAAATGACCCTTGAGACCGTCTCATAGGAGTTTTTGCCTTCAATAAATTAAAAAGGATTTCACTATCCCAAAAAATATAATGAATTTAATAAATAATATTTTATTTAAAATAAAAATCTCGTTAGTTCTTATGCTTAATTAAAATGAAAGTTAATTTAAAATTATATAAGAATATATGCTGACAACTATTAACTCTTTCGAAAAATGAAAATCAAAGTAACAATTGGTATTAAATATTGTGTGTGTATTTATATTTAAGGATATTAACAATTTAACAATAACTTTTTTAGTAATTAACATTTTGTAATTGAAACTAATAATAATAATAATAATAATAATAATAATAATAATAATAATAATAATCCATTTTTTTCGTATAAAACTTAAGTTGGAATGTGCTTAAAAAATTATTTTAAAGGCAAAACAAAAGGGTAAAGAATCACCAAAAAAGCAACTAATTTGGTAGAAATTCTAAATCACAGATGAATACTGCATAGCCATAATTTTAAAAAAATAGTAAAGAAAAAGTTGTATTAAAAAATAAGAATTCGCCGACCTCATCGGCGAACTCTGATAGTTTTTTTTAAATAATAATAATAATCTATACTATATAAAACAAAAACACCTTAGTAAAATTTTGGTATGCTCATTTATTTTATTTTTCAAAAAAAAAACACAAATTTATCAAATTGCAAAAAAAAAAATTTAAATTGAATCTTAGAAAAATAAATAAATTTATATTATAAAAATACATAAAATAAATTTGTATATAACGTTATGCGATTAGTAATAAATAATGCTGGACCGATACCAGCATAAATCTCCAAAAATCATTAATAAATAAAAGAAATCCGCCACTTTGATTGGCGGATCGAACACATGAACGTAACTACAACAGGCAAAAGAACTTTAATCTGGCACCTCAAATGCCGAGGTTTAACGTTTTCTGGACCGGAAAAGGCGGAAAAACAGTGAAGTTGCATAGCATAAACTAATAATCCATATCCATACTGCACAAAGTTTCCAGTTTCTAACAAGCCCAATTGGTTCGTCTGTACTAAAAGTTAGTCTATAACTTTAATTTAACATGAAATGACCATACAAAATCATAAACTACCCAAAGTTTATCAATGTTTTTAAGTTAGTTATGCCGATAATCACATTGTGCTCCTTTCCTACATCGGCCATTTGTGTAGAACGGACACATCGTTTCTCGCTTGCTAACAGAACCTCTGCGGCCGCCACCACCAAATGACGACTGCCTGTTCCAAGGTCTGCCACCACCAAAACCAGGTTCTCGACCCTGATCGTTATGATGTCCTGAAAATTGACTGCCGCCGTAGTTCTGTTGGCCCACCCACAAACCCTGGTTCCCTTGTTGTGCAGCACCCCATCCATGGTTCGTATTTCCGTGTGCTGACCCTTGAACAGGAGCGGGAGCACCCGGATTAGCACTCGGTGGACCCCACCCATTCCCAGGTATTGAACCTTGAACTGACGGAGCGACCCAAGCAGGGCCCAGAGCCTGCACCTGTCCCGGAATATTAGCCCCTGCATTTCCAGTGGGAGCAACCCAACCAGAATTTGTGTTGATTGTGGATTGGATAGGTGGTCCCATGTATATATTTGAGCTTGCCGGGGATGGATTCCCCCATCCCATGCTTGCGTTCGCATGTGGAGTACCCCAGCCAGTGTTAGTAGCATCAGGCACGGCTGGAGGATATACGTTTGGTTGAATGCTTTGAGCTGGTCTCTGGTATTCAGGTTGAGCTGCAGCATTGGTATTTAAATTTGAGAAATTTGCTGCATAATTCTGCACGTTCGGCACAGCCCAACCATAATTAGGAGGCTGAGACGGAGCAGAGCCACCCATAACCTGAGTTTCAGTTAAAGGACTTTGACTGACAACTTGGTGGACCATGGTCGACTGATGGCCATGCATCTGTATTCCATGCTGTTCACTAGTTGTGGTCGACTGAAAACCCAAAGAATTTGCCGGACCCACCTGAAATCCTTGTTGGGAATTAGGTGTCGGGCTAAAAGCGGCGCTAGACTGGATAATAGTATTCAAAACCGATGCATCAGCAACAGAAAGTGTCCCAATATTAGTTCTCTCGACGTTAGGCGATGGATTAGCATTAATGAGACCACCACCTTCTCCTCCAGTCCACCCTGCATTACTTTGCTTAGGAGTAGGAGATGGTAAGTTGGCTATATCATTTCCAATCCATTTTTCGGAAAACAATTTTGTGTGTGACACCGGACTTTGATCAACGTTAGTTCTATTCTTAAGATGGAGTAAAGATGTTCCAGAAGCCTGATCAAAATGGCTGGCTGAGATGGGTGGACTGTGGAGGGCATTAGCTGATGGAAGAATATTGTCAACTGGTTTCTCTTTCTTGAACTTACCTTCCAGCACATCAGCCATAAGTACGGAGTCCTCTTGCTTGTCCGTGGTTTTCCAGATCTTCAGATCAGTAGGAAAGTAACCTGTGTTGCTCCATTTACGTAATCGCACCATAGAAAAGGGCCCTTGAACTTTTCCAGAAGGGTCTTGATAATGCCACATCTTTTCTGTTTCATTTATTACAGTTGAAGTTTCTTCAATCCTGACTGGGAGAGATGCATCTGAGGTTACTGATGAAACACCAGTATGTGATTCACTTCGGGACACATTGCGCCTACCTCTGTCGGCAGATTCGGAATTAGAATTCGGGTTCTCCAAGTATTTGAAATCTTGTGCATCTTTTCGGCCTTCAAATTTCCAAGAAACTTCATTTACCATCTCACCACTATGAGCAGCATTGCCAGAAAAATTATTACCAAACAGATTTCTACTCAATTCCCTGTCCTTGCTCGAAAATTTTCCTGCACTAGCCCTTGCAGAAGACTCACTTCCAGGAGAGATTAGGCCCCTTTCTCTCCTGCTAAAACTGGAACCTCTAGATCGCAGGAAATCATCTGTATTCAACAAATCATTTTACATAAACAGTTACGACTAGGCAAAGGTTACATTACTCACACACCAGATACGGAAATGAAGAAAACCTCGTCTGCCGTCTTCAGCTTCAGGGTCATTCTCATCAGATTCATAACTTGGATCCATCTTCGGATCGGCATGTATTTCAGGAATTTCCTTCAGTTTGTGACGACGCTCTTCAGGGGTCTTCAAAACCTGTAACTTTTCCACACACTCTCTGAGCGTGGAAACAAGTCAAGGCTAACTTGTCACTTTGAGTTATATATAGCATATGAAATCCACATGCTTCGAATAAAGAGAATAAACAGCATAAATAAACATCCAGATCATAATAACAATCTTTTGATGCAAATAATATCTGCACAACAGCACTCTAATTAATTGTTGGAGTAAACGACGAGTTTTAGAGTTTGGATTGATAGATGATCTCATTAGAAAATTTGACAAAAAAAGTAACTGTTCTAAATGATTTCTGCCTTCTACGTGCTATGATAAACAAACCCCAAACAGAGTATATCTGTCTATCGTCTAGCTCTGCAACTGTGTATTTGTTGAATGTTGATATACAGGAATTGCAAATGGTTGTGAATATACTTGTTTACATAACTCACAAGCAGAGTCATATATTTTAGCCACATGCATCCCGTAACCACGAGAAACTTATTCATACTTCTACAGGCCTAAGACTCAACAAGACAGGCAACAAGTGAAAGCTTAACTATTTAATCGATCAAAAGAAAACAAAAAAAGGATATTCTTTCCGTCGTCCTAAATCACTTGCTCGATCACGAAGATGACTGAGCCGCAAAGTCTCTGACTCCAGCCACTGCATATAAACACAAAGAAATATGCTTTAGATAAAATGACCTAACATATGGAACTCTTCGTCCACAAGGAGAAAAGTAAATAAACAAACCAGGAGATATTCAGTTCAGGATTTCATATATCATATAAGAATAAATGTACGCGTAAATTAGTGAAAGGGTACCATGTCCGTTGACATTTAAATTGATGGTTTAACAAACAAATTAAAGAAAAAGATCCAAAGACACTTAAATTATGCAACCCTTTAATAAAAGTAAGAAACGAAACTATTCCGGAGAGTGTTCAGAAGAACAGACCAAAAAACACTTTTTTCAAGACTATTTATGATGCTTGAAACAGCATTTTTGCCAAAAATGTGGCTTCTGCTTCTCTTCTTCTTAACAAGTTAAGAAGTCGATTTTCAATCACAGCTTCTGTTTTTACACAATATGGAAAGTACATTAAAAGTGGTACTCAGAAACTCTTTTTTTTTTTTATTTATTTTCAAAAACGAAAAAGGAAAAAAAAAAAAACAAACAAACAAACTCATATTTATAATAGAAGTTAGATTTTTTACTCTAACGTGTGGATACACGGTTAGAATATTACGACCAGAACAAGTCGCTCAGCATTTCCATCATTACATGAGTGCCAAAACTTTCATTACGCCCAGTTATTAGAGTTTCAATAAACAGAACAATTTCAAAAGAACAGAAAACAAACACACATCATTAACTCTGGCCTCCTGAATTTCCATGGTCTTGTCAAGAATTTCACCCTGCAAACCAGAAATGTCGTTATCCAAGTGTGATGCAATGACGGGGAACAACTCTAGCGGGGTATGTAAACAATTACCACAGTCAGCCTACTGATCAGCCCACACTTGATACTCTGGCGCAGACGCTTGCATTCCTCCTGTAAAAGTTGTAAAAATCAAGGATAAGTGATTGACGTCTAAAAACCGAGTCAATTTGAGATTTTGAAAAGCTGAACATAGCCTATAACATCGTAACTTAATTTCAATAGGACCGAGTGACCGACTAGCACATAGTAGTTAGCCAGTGCATATCAAATACGTATAATAATTTCAACAAGAAGTTTTACTATGTGGCAATTTGAAGTACCTTGATAAATCAAATCAAACACTGGGGGAGTGGGGGCAAACTTGGGGGTGGTATATAGATAACATTGAGAAATTTTCTTGTAAAAAGAGGTATTGAAGGCTCTATTCGATGAAATCACCTCAGTGAAATCCTGATTTGAGATTGTATCAATCGAAGTGACTTCAGTCTTGTCTAGATTAAGTATCTCCAACACAATGTCGGTGGACCTTTTACCAATTTTGTATGGTTCCGCTGCCTTGCTCGTGCCTGCAGATGAAACACAAATACGATTCAATTTTACTGTTTACATTCAAGGGGTAGGTGCATATGTAGTTAAGAGAGCTAATAGCTACTATGGTAAAAATAGTCAAAGTTCCAACAAAACTTAGGAACGATAATTGCTGTACAGTGGTTACAAATTAAAGAGAGAGTTCTTAATCACAGTGGTAACATACAATAGAAAGTTCTTACCTACAACTTGCACTAATCTATACAGGTCTTGTTTTTGACCACTACCAGAAATCCTTATCCGAACAAACATCCCAATGACTTTATCATGAAACTTCTCCACATCCTCAAGTAAGTCCTCCATCAATTTTCTTCGCAGGTAAATTAAGCTAATGTTGTGCATGTCAATAGCTGCATAATCATCAAGATTAGACTGTGGCCCCCGAAGACCACCTTTTTTGCGTGATTTGTGTTTCCTATCTTTCACACCCTTGGTCAGATGGTCAGTATTGCCCGCCATATCTAACTGGTTATTTTCTGTGTCAACAATACTTCCTTCAACATCATCATTCTGCTCATCTCTAATAAGAAAATGAGATTCCAGAAGTTTTAACATTTCAAAATGCCCAACTCGAGGTTTCCCAAATAAAACTTCGAGTCTTGCGTCACATATAATTTGACTTTTCCGGCGAGGATCACGTAGTTTGTTTCTTTTTATATACTCAAGCAAAAGACCCTGTACATCAAACTGGGAGAGCACAGATGTGTCACCATTTTTCATGTGTGAAACAAGTTCAAGTAGCTCCTTTGATGCCCACCCAGAGTTGACTGATGATGCAAGACGTTCACCCCCAGTTGTTACACCTGCCCTCACCAAATCCTTTTCTTTCACAAGAGATTTCGATTTTTTCCCTTTCTTTTTTCTTTTGGATTTGGTACTTTTCAAATTCTCAACAGACTCTTCTGAACCAGATCCTTCATCAATGTCATCAGCCTGGGCATCTGATGATTCTTGTTTACTGGGAACGGACAATGTATCCTTTCCCTTCCATGGGTTTTTAGCCTCGGCAACCTCAACAGACGAAAGTGACAGCTGAGATTTCAATTCGGTATAGTAATCCTTGAATAGATACTCCCAGCTACCTTTATCATCGAAACTTGTTAGAGCCTGTATCGGTCAAGGACGACCACAATAAAACAATCAGACTGATGTCTACACATAGATTAGAATGGTTCAGGGATAGGAAATAGAACTTATTATGTAAGGTACACTTTATCTAGAAACTGAACATAAAGGTGCTACATAAAGACTAGAATCTGACATCAAAACAAAAGGAAGTGAGAAGCCAATGCCCAAATGCAGACCATAAATAAATTTAACAACATTACTGAAGTTCTCAGAATTTCATCATTTAGGATCAACTGTAAGTGGCACATCGCCTCGGTGGAAAAGCTATGATGTGTTAAATTAAGCTACACATAAATAATGAATAACATGGTCCCGCTCAACTAGGGGTGCAAACGAACCGAATCGAGCCGAATAATGGTAAAATTTTAAGGTTCGAATTCGGCTCGATAAGAGTATATTCGAGTTCGAGCTCGATTCGAAGTTCAATAGTTTCAAATATTTTGGCTCGAGTTCGGCTCGAAATGAAGTTCGAGTTCGAGCTCGGTTCGAAATATTCGAACCTATTCGTGAATTATTCGGATATTATGGTTCGTAAGCTCAAAATGTATATATATTATTATATAATTATATTATATTAATTAAATATTAAGGCTCGCGAACTATTCGCGAACTATCGAATGGAGTAATTTCGGCTCGAGCTCGGCTCGAAAAAATGTTCGAACATGTTCGAATTCGGCTCGAGTTCGATAAGCTCGAATACGAATCAAATATTTATCGAGCGGGCTCGTAAAGCTCACGAACAGGTTTGGTTCGTTTGCACCCCTACGCTCAAGTATAAAACACCCATTTAACATATCCCAGTTAAATGATTAATTAATCTAATTCAAAGTAAGAATCTTCTAGATCCTTGGACATTGTGTACAACAATCATATGCTCCTATTAGGCTGGCAAGAAAAAAAACAAATATGGCTGTCTCCCTTATGTTTAAGCCCGGATTTGGATCTCTGGCAAATGGAAACAAACAATTCCAATCAATCAGCAGGTGAAAAATATGATTGCAAGCGAAAAAAAAAAATATAGCTGAAAAAGGGGTAAAATGTATATTTATGTCATGAAAAGGCAAGGTTACCCATGCACAAGTATTTAAACAAATATGATCAATACTCAACTTTGGAAAACAAATGCCACTAGTAACCTGTCAGACAGTCAGACTTGAAACTAACATATCATACAACCAAACCATTAGCAGAGAGGGAGAGAAAGGACATACATCACCGCTTCCCTGTTCATTGTTCTCGATTAACATGACAGTTTTCATGCAGGTCTCACAAAAACCTTTATTTCCTCTGACACATAAGATAACCGCTTCTTTAATACATTTCTTGCACAAGGAGAATGTACATGTATAGCACATAAAGAGGGCATTCTTCTCGCAAATGCTACACATATGCCAACCTGAAAACAAGAAAAGCACAAAGGCATTATATGATGGCAGAAACACTATATGGGCTTCAAATTCAGATTAAAATAAATATAAGTTGAAGCAGAATACAACACACAACACAACCATCTAGACCGTCAGAGGAGGCATAAAAAGGACAAACTAAGACATTTCTTGGACCCAAATTGAATAGAACGAACATATACACAGGAGAAATTTCTAGAAACATATTCCAAGTCCAGTCCACTAAACTGCATATAGCAAAGAGCACACAAACCTAGATATAGTACACCGCTCCTATCTCACACTTTACAGTCTTACAGGGTCAAATAGCGACCAATGGGACAGGTGGTTTGTTGCATGATTTGTTCTAAGTCAACCTTTAGTTGATTAAGACTTTTAACCGTAGACACATGCTTTTTATTTATTTTTTTTCTTTTTGAAATTGGAATTTCATGGAGATGACTCCATTGCAGAAGTTACTCAAGTTGTATATGAATTTTACTATCAGTTCAACGTTTAAATAATGTCTGAAAACTATACTGCACAGACAGATTAAGCGGTGAGTTTAACATGTATAATTGATTTCAATATGGTGAAAGCATCCTGTTTTTACCAAATTATTATGTGAAGAAACCTCGGATGCAAACAATATTGGGTATCCTCGATGCTAGAAGTAGCAAAGGTGAATTTTAAACCTTTGACATATTTATCTTAGTAAAGATTTTAAATTTACTTTCTTGTGAATTATATTTGCACATTCAGTTGAGGTATTTTGGGTTTTAAATTCGGCTATAGTCAATATATATTCCGTGCTGCTGGATTAGAAAGCTTTGATGACGGTGCAAAGCTTTGGATTAAATCCTCAGCACATCGATCTCATACTTGTTGAAGTTTATTCAGGAACGATCCAAACACTTGCAAGGCAATATATATTGAACAGTTCTCGTCAGTGCAACACATCACAATTCTCACATAGACATCCCCAAATCTCCCCATTCCCAGGGTCTGTCTTATCACCATATCTACCAGTTGATAGTAGCTGCGAAAGTAACCCACTTAAGCATCAGTCAACAATGTAAATATAACAGAGTTTTTATTTAAGCTCTAATCTAGAGAAAACTAAGTCAAATTGCCACATAACCAATGGGTTTTGGTGGCTGCACGATACATACATATATAAATATAAATATTCATGGGCTGTACTCCAAAGAGTTGAGACTTCCAATAAATGTCATTTGCAACGATCTGAGCAACTTAAAAATGGAAAAAGAATAGACAAATTTAAAGATTTCTTCTGTCTGGGTAGATATGGAGAAAAAGGGGTTCGACTGTCTGTCAGATAAGTTAAAATGACACCAAAATTAAATTTTCTTGGTATGTCAGTGGCATGAAAGTGGGATCGAAATTGAGCCTCTATAATACTCATGATAGTCTAACACATTCAACATGCAACCCCCCATAGCATGGCATCTGAAGGTAAAAATCTGTATCAATAATCTTTATTTCCATTTCAATTGGAATTGAAAGCAAAGCCCTTTTCGAAATTACAAGCCCATAATCAAATGAAGTTACAGAACAGATTAGCATGAATAATGAACAGATCAACCAGTGTACCAGAAATGACAACTTGCAACTTATGATAATTATACCAAGCAATTTATTTATTTTATAATTACTTGGATTAACACGACTATTAAGTGTTAGCTTCATGATGCTTAGATAAAAAGCAATTGCTCAAAGCATAAATAAAAGGATCCACTATCATCAATGTGTGCATGAGTATTGAGGTGAGGTGAAGGAAAACATACCACAGTTCCATCGACCCTTCGCCTTGAAAAAAGCTTCGTCTCGATTGACACAGGTTGGATGATACGCCTTTGGGCAACCTCTGAGAACAATGGAAGAAGTGTAATTAATGAGAAAAATTAAAAAGAGTCACCAAAAACTAAATCAAAATAAAAGAACTACTATTTCTTAGGCAAAATTGAGAAATTCAATCCAACACCTCGAAAACTAACCTCCGATCACACAACACGAGCTCCCCACCATCAAAGCAAATGAAGCAAACGTCTTCTCCAGTTGTCTTCCTAGATGAGGCCTTTCCTGTGTATTTGGCGTTCAAAGGACTTTTAGAAAGCTTTCCTCTCTTCCGCTTCCCTCCGAATGCTTTCTCGGATTCAACCACATCTGTTTCTGTCTCCATTTCAGTGTCTTGAGTTCTTATCTCCTCCTCGACAGTAGGTGTATCATTGTTTTCATCTAGTACCCCAGCTGACGAATCATTCATCCCCTCACAGGGATCACCCTTGGAGCTACTAGTTATCTTTGTCTCAACCTTTGTGTCTTCCAGTGCGATTTCGTCAGTCACCACATCCACTTCTGTCCCTGTTTTCACTTCAGCGTCTTCCATATGAACCTCAGCTACATCACTTCTAGTCATATCTGAATCCAATTCCTCCGCTGTTTCAATTCTAAAGTCTCCTGCAGCAAGATCCTCAGGTACTATCGTGTCATCCCTATATTCCACCACAATAGCATGCTCATCTAACTTGAAATCCTTTTCAACTTCCACACTCGTGTTCTCAACTTCCACCATCTTAGTATCATACATCATATCCTCCTCGGCAGTTAACTCTTTATTCTTGGCAAGCTCATCTCTAGCATCAACACCAGCATATTCCATGTTACCTAGTTCATGAACCTGCACATTTTCTCCGGCATTAACTATATCGAGATTCACCTCGGTTATTAGCTCCATACCTGTTTTAACATCTGCGATGGACGTATTCTCGGTGATCAAGGAGCTAACCTTTTCTTCTTCAACATCAGAAGATTTTTCAGCTGTCTCAACTGCCAAATAAGTAGCAGCTAATTCAATCTTCTCCAGATCATTAGCATCATCCGCAACCATTAAATCTGCATCATTTTCTATTGTCAGACTATACACCTCCTCTGGTCCCGGTTCTTGAAACTTCTCTCCTTCCCTCATCTTCCCCTCCAACTCCTTTCCTGATTTATCATTCCATAGTTCCATCCCCTCCCTATCTTCTACAAAATCAGGGCCGCTCCCGAATGTCTGGGCCTCGGGACATGAAATAGTTTCGGTTACGTCAACAACAACTGTTTCCACCTTGGAATCAACTACGTGTATTCCGGGCATAACTTCTTCCACTTCTTTCTCTCCAACTCGTTGGTCCACCGAAATTTCATCCCCTCCCGCCTCCACCTGCCACTCGGAAAACAGTAGCGCATCCCCTGCGCCAGTTACATCCTTTCCCACGTTAACATCATCCACTCGCTCACATACTTGGTCTGCTTTTATTTCAAGCACATGTTCCCCAACCACATGTGGTCCGTCCAACTCTACGGCCGCCTCCGTGATTTCCGACTCTGCCGTGACATGATTTTCCAAAACAACCTGTCCTTCTCCACCTCCGGCTGCCACCTCCTCTAAAACATTCGTTTCAGTGGTTTCTCCGCCGACATTGACATTCAATCCACCCAATACAGGGAAAAAATCGCAATTTTCTCCCATCTTGGTTTCTTCAATTCCAAAATTTTCCTCTTCCATTTCCGATTCGCGGGGTTTAATCAGGTTCAATTCAGTCTGTGCATCCTCAGCGCGAGTGTGAATTCTACTACGTTTACAAAAACCTAACCCTGGTTCCGAATTGCCTGGCTAGCCATGTAAGCTCTAATTTAATAGAAGAAGAAATACTCCAGATTGGATTGATTCGATTAAGGCCTAGGGCTAGGGCTGTATTTCTGGTCAAAGCGGGCGTGTTTTCGATGTTGTCCGAAATTTAGGCCTGAATTGGTCGTCATAAAACGAGATGTAATGCCCATTGGGCTTTCTTGGGTGGATTTTTATTATTATTATTTTAAAAAAATGTTTTGACCCAAATTATTTTCAAAATTTCCCAAATAATAATTGAAATTGAAATAGAATTAAGATGACATCTAAAAACAGTTTATAAGTTTTAAGTTCAAAATTTTTTTGGGTAAATTTACTTTAAATTTCTAAACCTAAACTAAATTTTGTGTTCAGTCTCTGTCAGGAAAAAAAATATTTACACTCTGATCCACGAAAAAAAAAATTGCACTCCCTAGACCTACATGTCTTTTCAATAGTGAAATTTATTGCAAAACATTGAAAATATGGTACTAGTGTATGATATTGGAGCACTAATTGGTTTATATGTGGTACAAAAGATAAGATTTTGAGTAAAAGCTGAACATTTTTATTCATATCAACACTTACAACATATATGTGAGTACTCGAAAATCATATATTGGTATCAGATTTATCACATTTGATACTCAAATATCATATATTAGTACCATATTTCCAATGTTTTGTACCGATTTTCATCCAAAAAAGACAAATGTGTCATTAATATGAGTACTTGCTTACATATTTGAGTACTAAAAAATCATACAATAATGAATGTTGATTCAATCCTCCGAAAAGTTACCAAGGACATCTAAAGAGAAGTAACTGAAGATAGTAGTCAAGGTGGTTTTGATAACCAATTTGAGATTGAAATAAATAGCAGTCAAGTTCCTGAGACTGAAGCTGAAATGGAACTTGAAGTTCCAAAATTTCTTGACCAAGAGAATGAAATCACTAAACTTGAAATTCCTAAGGCTCCTAAGATAGAGAAAGAATCAAAGAATACTAAGAAAAAAAATGGAATAGAAGAAGAAAATCTTGAAAAGAAAATCGAAACTGAAACACTAGAGTTTCTTGAAGTTGAGAAGGCGACTGAGCCAGAGGTTGAGAAAACAACAAAACCCGATATCACAATTGAACCTGAAACGGAGAACATAGCAGTTGAAAAGTTGTCAGTCGAAATTGAATATGATGAAGCTATTCCGAGCAAGGGCAAATCACTTGCCCAGAGTAGTCATACTAAGCCTTATGAACCAGTCACTACCAAAGCTGGTTAAAGTATAAATTTTCTAACTTTGACAGAAACTGAAGCTCATCATGATTATGACTTACCATAAGATCTTGAAGATCACTTGATTGAACATATTGACACAAGCTTATATGTTATTTCCTTGAGAATTATACAACTGAAGAATGGACATTCAGTGAATCAAGAAAACTTCAACAATCTGAGAGACAAATTGACCAATGACATTCTACAGCTATCCAAGGAATTTCACTCCTTATTCAGTTCAGTAGAACCATTGAGGAAATACTCTAAATCTTAGCAGGTCACCTACCATGATACTTTAGCCAAAATGATTGAATCGGTTGAAACAAAAGTGGATTTGTATCAAAAATCTTTATCTACTAAAATGGATTCAATATCTGAACAAGTTGATGCTCTTACTCGCACCCCTCAAATTCAATCAGCAGCCTCTGCTGATGTTGACAAAAATGGGAAAGAACAACCAAAGAAACCATCTAGCAATGGTTCAAGAGCAGGACATTCTAGAGCCCATCAAGGCCATAGCAGTTCAAGAGTTGATCAGCCAAGGAGCCATAATATCAAAGGCCATAAGGGCCAAATAAAAAGATAGATGACTTTTTTCTTATTTTATCTACTATCTGTATCAGCCATCTTATTTTATCATAATCTATTAGAATACATTTTTAGTTATGATACAATTTTGACAAAGTTATTATGTCAATCAGAAATTTCAGTCATCTCGCTTTATCCGTTGAGTTTTGCCTAAAACATCAAAACAAATAAGCATAAGTTTTGTTAACACCAAAAAGAGGAAAATTTTTGGAACACTTAGTTTTGGTGTTAAGTTATTTAAAAGAAAAAAATGGAAGGAAAAAATGAAAAATATATTTAAGTCAAATATACACAAGCTTTACCGACTCTACAAAACTGAACTAGACGATTGAAATAATCAAAGCACTGTGACTGGAAGCAGTTGAGTAAATAACATAAACAAACCACGATTGAACTCAACAACTTGACTGAACCTTAATTGAATAAATTTCTCGACCAGTCAAGGATGCTCGATTGGTCCCGACCACAACCAAAGAAGAGGACAACTGATATATTTCAAGTAGTATCAAAATACGCAAGTCATGCTTTTTAGATAATAATCAGTTGTGCCTAAGATATTTATAGATGAATTTTTTCGTACAACTCAACATTTATATTAAAAGTTTCAGACACACTACAAGTGTACTATGAATAGTATAGATGACGTGGACAAGAAGACATTAAAACAACTACTATTTTTCGTAGCAAATCTACTTCGAAAAATGTGATTGTTACAGCGGTTTGCCTATATATAGCTGTGAAAATTCATTTGTGAGGTTTCTCGGAAATTTTGAATTGCTAAGTACTATTAAGCTCTCAAACAGTTCGACTGGATTTCTTGAGAAATAAAAAATTCAAGGATCTCAAAGCACACTCTTCAAGTTCATATCTGATCAAGATCAAGGATCAACTTGTGCTATAAATTTGAGTTTTTGACTCTTTTTCATACAATTCTTTGTATTTAAAATTGATCAGTTGAATAGGACTTTCAATTCAGGCGGTGTATAAGTCCTAAACTGAATCGGTGTGTTACAATTTGTTGTAATTCTCAAAATATTATAGTATAAACCTTCTTGATAGAAAAAAGGGTGACTTAGGTGTAGTGACCCTACCCGGATCACCAACTAACCAGAGTCTTAAGTATGCAATAATAATAATAAAAAAAACCTAATCAGAGTTACTAACAACTTAGCGGAAAACAACTGGAATAGATATAATTACCAAAAGAAAGCTTAATCTATAAATCACTAGCGACCTTTGCTACCAAGAACTGGTCACCTACTAACCATTGGTCTCGCTCCTAGTCCATCTGCAAGCATTGTAAGAGTGGGTGCCCAGTGAGCCAACTGTGTGGCTATGGGCTTTGATGACTCTTTGTATAAACAATCTTTTGTTTAATATTATTTACACTTTTATGGCAATGACTTTATATTACTTCATATTGTTATATTGTGATATACTATTGTTGTTTTGATAAAGACCTTGAATATACTATAGTGTATGTAAGATGTGGTAGAACATGGAGATGTCTATCATGAAATACATCTTATAGTCACTGTATATTCTAAACTGTTCCTAGTCGATTGAGCCGTCCGATAATAAGGATAAGGATCGCTCGAGTTTGAGACTAGCATTTGCGATGCGGAGTACCACGTTTCATTGGTAGGGAACATGGAGATGTTCGAAGCATGCAAATGGATATTCATAGGATGAATAGTCGAACTACCCTATCCGGACTTTCCAAGTGGTTATCACTTATCGAGTGGATAAAGTCCGCGGTTTTGGTTGTACACCATTAGTCCTTACGACTTGAAACATCATGGAGACTCTATATGCTAGTGCTGTGCTTTGACTCGTTTACCGACTCTATGGGGGTCATCAGGTGTCGAGATTGGGTACAGTTACGACACATATAGGAGTCGATGCATTGTTGTCAAGGATTCACCACATACTTGCGAGTGTGGATATCCTATGCGATCTGAGGAGATATTAGTGTGACAAATCTCTGGCCAGAGTACTTGATGTGATTTAAGAAATGGTTTCTTAGTAGCACATGCGATGTCACTAATTTGATCTTCAAGATGTATTGCATAGTTATCGAATCTTGAGCGACTCTCGATATACCAATGGTTGTTGATTCGATCGGGATATATGGATGAAGGGACCGTACTGTACGCTAACCAAAATCTACTGGTTCTTGTAGGCACTATCAGTGATACCTAGGGAATCATGGGGCGATGTTGCTAGGCGCTTTACCATGATTCGTTGGGCAAGTCGGAAAGTGTTGTTCCGAGTCACAAGGAGTTGTGAGCCCACGGCTAGCTGTATCCCTGAACCATTGAGGGTCACACAGTGTAATGGAGTTTTAATCCCCGTTGAGATAGTTAAATTTAAAGAGTTAAATTTAATGAACTAAGGAGTTGGACTTCTTAAATAAGAGTAAGGGAGTAGGATTTCCTAAAATGACATAGGGATGGACATTTTTGGAAACCACTGAATTCGGATTCAGGAAAATTTATTTTGACTTTAAAATGTGCAGAAATGGTTTCTGTGCACATTGGTGAAATCAGTTCATCAATCGGAGTCACGATGAATTTTATATTAATTTCTGAACGAGCGGGCTTTGCTTGTCGGGCCCCAGCTTATGATTAATGGGCCCTAAGGTGTTAGTGGCCTGCATTATAAATAAGTTATTTCAGTACAGAAATTACACACAACAGCTCATTATTTTTGAGAGAGAAAAATCGAAACCCTAGCCTCTCCTCTAGAATAATCGGCCGAACCCCTGCCTTGCTCTGCACGAGAAATTTTGGTCTGTGATTTTGAATCGCAGTCAGGAATAACGAATCAGATTCGTTTAATCTCTTCGCAGAAAAACTTCTGATAGATTTTCTAGTGCAATCTATCAGAGGGATTAAAACCTCATTCGTGGACCTGATTGAAGGAGTTCATCGGTTCCAGGGAGAGACAACAAGAGCAGATAAAATCTGTTGGTGTCCAGTAATCTCGTTGCGAGATTGAAGGTAAAATTTAATAATTGTTATTTGAATTTTACACACACAATAATTTAATCGTTGAATGGTTGATACCCACACCATGGAATTGTTCCATGATAAAATTTTTTAAACTTCCGCTGCACCGGGTATCAATCGTGATTGATCTGACCGCCAGTTTTTTCCAACAGTGGTATCAGAGCCAGGTTGCTCAGATCAAACGATTAAATTAATCGATTGTACAAAATTTTTGAATCTCGGTTTTTGGAAAACAAAATAAATATTTTTAAATAAAAAATTTTTTTTTTTCCGGGGCAAAACCCGGGCAGCGATTGGATCGCTGCCCGGTGGGGCAGCAATTGTTGCTGCCCCGGGCGGCGCACGGCGCCGCCCAAAGGGGGCGCACGGCGCCGCCCAGGACGGCGACCGTCGCCGTCCAGGGCGGCGCACGGCGCCGCCCAGGGCAGCGCTCGGCGCTGCCCAGGGCGGCGCACAGCGCCGCCCAGGGGCGGCGTTCGGCGCCGCCCAGGACGGCGCACGGCGCCGCCCAGGGGCGGTGCTAGGCGCCGCCAGGGCAGCAATTGTTGCTGCCCTAAGGGGGCAGCCGGGCTGCCCCCGGCCCGCGCCCCGGGTGCGGGCCGGCCCGGGAGTGTCCCGGGCGGCCCGCGGGAAAAATTATTATTTTTATTTAAAAATTAATTTTAATATTTAAAATTTTATTTTTGGTCCGGTCAAAAATTGTTTTTGATTGGTTCACGAGATTTCGGATCGAATTGTTCGAGTCCGTAAATTTTAAAATTGATTTTGGATAAATTTGAATTTTTGGAAAATTTTAATATTTTATCCGTAAATTGAATTTTGAAATCAATTATTTTGGTACAATTGATGATAAGATATGATCTTATGATATATTAAGTAAAATATGATTTTATTTGTAAAATTGGATTTTATAGATAAAATATGATTTTATTTGATATAGAGATAAAATATGATTTTATATGTGAAATGAGATTTTATATATAAAATATGATTTTATCTTGTTTAAATTTGAATTGCCACAGCATGTTATCCAATAAATTAATTTTGAATTAAATGTTATTGGATAAGGATGATCGATTGCCATGACCAATTTTGTAGGTGTATGTTAGGGATTTACATTTTGTCTTTATTATTGTTGGTTTTATTAATGGGCCTGGTTTATGGCCCGATATGAATGTCATATGTAATAAAAGTGGGCTTGGTTTATAGCCCGTTCCCACCCCCTAAAAATGTATCCCCTACTTGTCATTGTTATTTATTGTAAATACATTAGATTTAGTGGGAGATCAAGATTTGAAGATGGTGGGCCCAGCAGACAATGAAGACTGAAGAAATGTAAATTGGAAGCATATGTAATAGGATTGCATTTGCATACTGCATATTACCTAGGATTGGACTAAGACCCGTGATTGGCAATCACGGGTCAATTAGAAATGGAATCGATCATCCTATATAATATGTGATATTATGATTGTATGCATGTTTAGACATAAATTGCGTGAATCCGGCAATGCATGCAATAAATTAAATATGATGAGACAAATATTTTTATAATTAAAAATCCCTCATTTTAAATATGATTTAAAATTTATATCAAGATAAATAAAGGAAATTTAAATATTGTTTAAATGTTCCTACCTTCCATCAACGGTCAATGTATGTGATGCTACCCGCGGATACGGTCCGGCTCATATTATTGGGGGGGCCCGTCCGTCGGAAAGCTGTACATTGGATCGACAAATGTTGTAAGTTGGGTGGAACTCCCATGGGATCGGCTCATATTATTGGGGGATCCACATGGCGACCGTCCATCACAACTTAATATTGGTGGGTCATCTTGACATGTCACTTTAAACGGCGTCATATTATTGGGCCCTTATTGGACATGAGGTAAATACATGGGGGTTGCTTTGGAAGCAATTGGGCTCTACCTTTTGAGAATTATGGTTGGCTGATATTATTCGGGACCATAAGTTTGTCAATTGGACTCCATGTTCTCACTAAGGAAAAAGTTTCCCGTTTTCACTAGAGGGTGGTGAAATCGTTAAAATAGTGGGAGTGAGATTCATAAAATTAAATTCGCCTATTTTATGTCTTAGTAAATTGTTAAACAATCATTGATATATGTCTGTTTTCCTTTTCAGTATTTCATACAATGAATTCGCGAAATCCTTTATTCTCGATCCTCGAACAAAACAAGCTGACTGGCGCCAACTATACGGAATGGTTTCGGAAGTTGAAGATTGTCTTAACTTCGGAGAAAATGCTCTACGTGTTAGAGAAAGCACCTCCGAAGGAAGCACCAGCTGACATAAGTCCGGAGGAATTGGCCAAACTTGATGCATGGTGTGACCATGACATCAAGACCAAATGCTATATGCAAGCCTCGATGTCTGATGAACTCCAGAGGCGATTTGAGGACACGGTGAATGCTGCTGACATTCATACGCAACTCAAGGAACTTTTTGGGGCTCAGTCGAGGGCTGAAAGGTTCTCTACTGTTAAGGAGTTGATGACGTGCCGCATGCGTGAAGGGACTTCGGTCCGTGATCATGGGGTACGAGTGATTTGGCTCATACAGAAGTTAGCGACCCTTGATTTGGTGTTGGAGCATGAACTCAATGTGGACTTGCTGCTTCTATCTCTTCCTTCTTCATTTGATGGATTCGTGATAAATTTTAATATGAACAAGATAGAGGCCACCCTTGAAGAGATGGTCAATATGCTCGTTACATATGAATCCACACTTAAGAAGGATAAGCCAGCTTTCTTGGTGGGCTCCTCATCTTCTGCTAAGAAGGGGCCAAGTATGAAGGGCAAGAAACGTTCTGCCCCACCCAAGAAAGTGGAACCCGAGAAGAAGCAAAAGACAAAGGCTTCAAACAATGGAAAATCCAAGGATGTTTGCCATTACTGCAAGAAGCCGGGTCATTGGAAGCGCAACTGCAAGGAGTATCTTGAGCAGTTGGGAACTGCAAAGGGTATGTTCTATATCGAAATAAACATGTCACTTAATACAACTTCTTGGGTATTGGATACCGGATGTGGATCTCACATTTGCAATGATTTGCAGGTGATGACAAGAAGTCGCAGGCTTAGAATGGGTGAGACCCAGCTGAGGCTCGGGAATGGTTCCAGAGTTGAAGCTACGGCCATTGGAGATGTTTGTTTGATTTTGCAGAATGGTTTTAAATTATTGTTGAGAGATGTTTTATTTGTGCCAGATTTAATTAAAAACATTATTTCTATTTCTATGCTTGATAGAGATGGTTATTCTTGTAATTTTGTGAATGGGATTTGCAATATTTACAAGAATGAATGTTTAATTGGAAATGGACAACTTGAAAACGATCTATACAATTTAAAACTAAAAGACGTTCCAATTAATTATTTTGATAAACCGGCTACAACAAACAAAAGGAAAATCGATAGTCAAAACCCGGCAAACCTTTGGCACGCTAGGCTAGGTCATATTTCCTCAAAGAGGATGAACAAGCTAGTGGGAGAGGGCATGTTTGATATGTCTGATATTAACTCTCTACCTACTTGTGAATCCTGCCTAAAAGGAAAAATGACTAAATCTCCTTTTAAGGGGAAACCTGAGCGTAGTCAGAATCTGTTGGATTTGATCCATACAGATGTTTGTGGTCCATTTAGAGTAGGGACTCAACATGGCCACACCTACTTCATTACCTTTACTGATGATTATTCAAGGTATGGGTATTTATATTTAATGAAATATAAGTCTGAAGCATTTGAAAAGTTCAAAGAATTCAGGGCTGAAGTAGAAAACAAGCTAGGTAAAAGTATTAAAGCACTTCGATCGGATCGAGGTGGAGAATACTTGAGTACCGAGTTTTTGGACTATCTGAAAGAGAATGGGATTCTCTCTCAGTGGACTCCTCCTATGACACCACAGCTTAATGGTGTATCGGAGCGTCGTAATCGAACTTTGTTGGACATGGTTCGATCTATGATGAGCTTCACTGAGCTTCCACCTTCGTTTTGGGGCTATGCGCTTGAGACGGCGGTATTGTTGTTGAACAACGTCCACACTAAAGCAGTGGACAAAACACCATACGAGTTATGGAATGGCAAAGCTCCTAAGTATTCGTACTTGAGGATTTGGGGATGTCCTGCTTACGTGAAGCGGACAGTGGGAGATAAGTTGGATAGTCGATCCAGCTTATGTTATTTTGTAGGGTATCCGAAGAATTCAATCGGATATTATTTCTATTATCCTGCTGAAACAAAGGTGTTTGTTTCTAGGAATGCCACCTTCTTGGAGAAGGAGTTCTTATTGGATAAGAAAGGCGAGATGATGGAACTCGAAGAAGTTCGAGAAGAACCCAAAATACAAAATAACGATCCTACACCTCAGGAACCATTGCTGGACACGCCTGCACCTAGAAGATCCGAAAGGACTTCTAGACCTCCAGTTCGATATGGTCTTCTTCTTGAAGGGGATCAAGATGAACCCGACATTGGATGTGATCCAAGAAACTTCAAGGAAGCAATTTCTGATGCGGATTCGAATTTATGGCTTGAAGCTATGCAGTCAGAATTGGATTCGATGCATACAAACCAAGTTTGGTCTTTAGTAGATCCTCCCGATGGAATTGTTCCGATAGGGTGTAAATGGATCTACAAAAGAAAGCTTGGGCCTGATGGTAAGGTATTGACCTACAAGGCGCGATTGGTGGCTAAAGGTTATACTCAAAGGCAAGGAGTTGACTATGACGAAACCTTTTCACCAGTTGCAATGTTCAAGTCCATAAGAATCCTAATTGCCATAGCTGCATGGTATGACTATGAGATATGGCAAATGGATGTGAAGACTGCTTTTCTTAATGGAGACATTAAGGAGGAAATCTATATGAAGCAGCCTGAGGGGTTCACATCCATGGGAAGCGAGCATAAGGTATGCAAGCTTCAGAGATCAATTTATGGTCTAAAACAAGCATCAAGAAGTTGGAACCAGAAATTTGATGAAACAATAAAAGATTTTGGTTTCATCAAGAACCCGGAGGAACCTTGCGTGTACAAGAAAGTAGTTAAGGATGCGGTGACATTCTTAGTACTTTATGTTGATGACATCCTACTCATTGGGAATGATGTAGGGATGTTGCAGTCAACAAAGATATGGTTATCAGGTAGATTTTCGATGAAGGATTTGGGAGAGGCATCCTACATTCTTGGGATACAGATCTATAGAGATAGGTCTAAGAGAATGATAGGACTCACTCAATCAACCTACATCGATACCATATTGAAACGGTTTTCAATGGATGGGTCCAAGAGAGGACATCTACCCATGTGTCATGGAGTTTCTCTATCCAAGTCTATGTGTCCCAAGACTGATGAAGAGATAGAGAATATGACACATGTACCATATGCGTCAGCTATAGGTAGTATCATGTATGGGATGATATCTACCAGACCGGATGTAGCATTTGCTCTGAGTGTCACGAGCAGATATCAGTCTAATCCTGGTCAAATGCATTGGAAAGCCGTGAAGGACATTCTTAAGTACTTGCGAAGGACTAAGAATATGTTCATGGTTTATGGAGGACGAGAACTCAAATTGAAAGGCTATACCGACTCTAGCTTCCAAAATGATGTGGATGACTCGAAGTCAACCTCTGGATTTGTGTTCATGCTCAATGGCGGTGCTGTCTCTTGGAAGAGTTCCAAGCAGGACACCACAGCGGATTCCACCACTGAGGCTGAATACATTGCAGCATCAGCTGCTGCTAAAGAGGCCGTTTGGATGAGGAAGTTCGTCCAAGAGTTGGGCGTCATTCCTGAATTTGTTGGTCCAGTCCCGGTGTACTGTGACAACACGGGTGCCGTTGCTCAAGCAAAGGAACCAAGGTCTCATCAAAGATCCAAACACGTACTGAGGAAATACCACATAATCCGGGAGATTGTGGAAAGAGGAGACATCATTGTCGAACGAGTGGCCTCTGCAGACAATATCGCTGATCCGCTTACTAAGCCCTTGCCAGGACCATTGTTTGACAAACATCGCGAAGCAATGGGTCTACGTAGTATGACTAGTTGGCTATAGGGCAAGTGGGAGATTGTAAGAGTGGGTGCCCAGTGAGCCAACTGTGTGGCTATGGGCTTTGATGACTCTTTGTATAAACAATCTTTTGTTTAATATTATTTACACTTTTATGGCAATGACTTTATATTACTTCATATTGTTATATTGTGATATACTATTGTTGTTTTGATAAAGACCTTGAATATACTATAGTGTATGTAAGATGTGGTAGAACATGGAGATGTCTATCATGAAATACATCTTATAGTCACTGTATATTCTAAACTGTTCCTAGTCGATTGAGCCGTCCGATAATAAGGATAAGGATCGCTCGAGTTTGAGACTAGCATTTGCGATGCGGAGTACCACGTTTCATTGGTAGGGAACATGGAGATGTTCGAAGCATGCAAATGGATATTCATAGGATGAATAGTCGAACTACCCTATCCGGACTTTCCAAGTGGTTATCACTTATCGAGTGGATAAAGTCCGCGGTTTTGGTTGTACACCATTAGTCCTTACGACTTGAAACATCATGGAGACTCTATATGCTAGTGCTGTGCTTTGACTCGTTTACCGACTCTATGGGGGTCATCAGGTGTCGAGATTGGGTACAGTTACGACACATATAGGAGTCGATGCATTGTCGTCAAGGATTCACCACATACTTGCGAGTGTGGATATCCTATGCGATCTGAGGAGATATTAGTGTGACAAATCTCTGGCCAGAGTACTTGATGTGATTTAAGAAATGGTTTCTTAGTAGCACATGCGATGTCACTAATTTGATCTTCAAGATGTATTGCATAGTTATCGAATCTTGAGCGACTCTCGATATACCAATGGTTGTTGATTCGATCGGGATATATGGATGAAGGGACCGTACTGTACGCTAACCAAAATCTACTGGTTCTTGTAGGCACTATCAGTGATACCTAGGGAATCATGGGGCGATGTTGCTAGGCGCTTTACCATGATTCGTTGGGCAAGTCGGAAAGTGTTGTTCCGAGTCACAAGGAGTTGTGAGCCCACGGCTAGCTGTATCCCTGAACCATTGAGGGTCACACAGTGTAATGGAGTTTTAATCCCCGTTGAGATAGTTAAATTTAAAGAGTTAAATTTAATGAACTAAGGAGTTGGACTTCTTAAATAAGAGTAAGGGAGTAGGATTTCCTAAAATGACATAGGGATGGACATTTTTGGAAACCACTGAATTCGGATTCAGGAAAATTTATTTTGACTTTAAAATGTGCAGAAATGGTTTCTGTGCACATTGGTGAAATCAGTTCATCAATCGGAGTCACGATGAATTTTATATTAATTTCTGAACGAGCGGGCTTTGCTTGTCGGGCCCCAGCTTATGATTAATGGGCCCTAAGGTGTTAGTGGCCTGCATTATAAATAAGTTATTTCAGTACAGAAATTACACACAACAGCTCATTATTTTTGAGAGAGAAAAATCGAAACCCTAGCCTCTCCTCTAGAATAATCGGCCGAACCCCTGCCTTGCTCTGCACGAGAAATTTCGGTCTGTGATTTTGAATCGCAGTCAGGAATAACGAATCAGATTCGTTTAATCTCTTCGCAGAAAAACTTCTGATAGATTTTCTAGTGCAATCTATCAGAGGGATTAAAACCTCATTCGTGGACCTGATTGAAGGAGTTCATCGGTTCCAGGGAGAGACAACAAGAGCAGATAAAATCTGTTGGTGTCCAGTAATCTCGTTGCGAGATTGAAGGTAAAATTTAATAATTGTTATTTGAATTTTACACACACAATAATTTAATCGTTGAATGGTTGATACCCACACCATGGAATTGTTCCATGATAAAATTTTTTAAACTTCCGCTGCACCGGGTATCAATCGTGATTGATCTGACCGCCAGTTTTTTCCAACAAGCATGCCCCGTCGAATGGGGTGTTCAAGAAAAACAACAACATGTACATGAGCGACTATGCTCATTACGTAAAGTACGAGCATTGATAAGTGCAATTTATGAGCTTAATTTATATATGATTTTACTTAGATTTTGTGATGCATCGAGTGGATATTATGCATATTTGTTGTTATTTTTGTGAGTTGCAAGGATTGGGAGAAAAGTAACAAGAAGAAGCGGAAAGACGAATTATGGACAACAATTTCAAAAATTAATGGAAATGTTTAAGACATCCCAATTCGATCTTCACCGTTCATAATGAAGATGTTTTAAAGATGCTGTCAAAATTTCAGTTTGATCCGATGGTTAGATTGTTAGATATTATTATTTAAAAATATCGCACAGCTTGAATAAGGGCAGTAGCGCGGCTGAGTGGAACCGAGCGCAATTGCGCTTGATGTAGAGCAATTGCACCAAAGGAAGAGCAATTACGCCTAAGAAGAAGAAGAAAAAGAAGCGCAATAGCGATGTTGGTGAGAAGCTTGGAAAATAAAAGGGACAGAGATGCATGCGCGCCCGCTAGGAAGAACTTGAGCGCCCGCGCGATGTGAAGAAATTTGAAGGATTGGGATAGAGATTTATGCGCGCCCGCGCATGGTCTAATAAGCGCCCGCGCTATCGCGTTTTGAAGCTTTAGGAGTCTGATTCAAGAAGGAAACTTGGGGATTCTTTTGGGCTTATCTTGGACGACTTTAGGAGCATATAAAAAGGAGTTTTCAAGACACAAAGAGGGTTATCAGCAACACAACAAGAGAAAAAAAAAAGAGAGAGCTTACACGTGAGATTGAAGAACTGGGAAGAGAAAAATCTGCACCAGAACTAGAAGAGAAAAGCTGGAACAGAGTTTGAAGATCGATCGTCCGGACACGACATCGCATATTTGGCTTTGTTTTCTTTCTTTTATATTTATTAAATTTTGAATTATGTCTAGTTTCATAAACATGATTTGGTTTTATTTATATTTGATAATGAACTAAATTTTATAAGTCTAGAGGGATGATGTAACCTGATGTACACACTTTTATAAATATTTAATTTTATTGGATTGAATTCTCTTAGATTAATTTTTTTCTAGTATTGATTGTCTTTTCAATTACTTGATCAATAATTGAATAGTAATATTTATTTGAAATCATTGCTCGGGAGAGGAATTTTTGAATATAACCAATAGAAAATATGCCGTTAATTGTTTATATAGCTCGGGAGAGTATATAAAATTAATGGAGCTTTTTGAAACAACATTGTTTTACACATATCGCTACGATTAGATTCTTAATAGGGATATTGAAATTGAACCATATTTGATACATATTATTTGTTTTTCGGGAGAGAAAAATAATAAAATTAAGTGTTCTTGGCTATTAATTGAATTGAATTCATGAAAATAAGTTAATTAGGAGGAATTGTTGAAACCAGGTGAAATCTGAACTTCTAGACCATTTTCTTTCATTGATATTTTCTGAAGTTGTGTATGCTTTTTGCTAAAATTTCTTAATTTATTTAAGTTGAAAACCAAAATTATTTATTTAATTTTCTAGATAAAGTTTAGAATATTTTAATTACAAGTAATAAGTAATTTTCAATACTACTCCTCGTGTGAACGATACTCTACTTACTCTATATTAAAACTTGACACTGTGCACTTGCGGATACAAAAATACGCAACAAGTTTTTGGCGCCGTTGTCGGGGAGTAATTTGTTGATTTTATTTTAGGCTTGTTACCAATTAGTCTAGATTTTAATTTAGAGTTTTATTTTATTTTATTTTATTTTATTTTATTTTTAGTACTGATTTATTTTACTTCTTCTTGAGTGCAGTGTATGCGAAGATCTCAAAGTACTAATTTTCTATTGTTTGATCCGGAGTTCGAACGAACTGCAAAAGCTTTGAGAAGATTAAGAAGAGAAGAATTAAATAGAATGACTGAAGAAAAAGTCCAACAACCTCCTTTGGTGCCAATCAGGGATCACTTCCGTCCTATTGTCCAGACCCACTATTCTGGAATATCTCGAGGAACAATCAATGCAAACAATTTCGAGCTGAAGCAGACATTGATCAACATGGTTCAACAGAACCAATTTAATGGGAGCGCTAGTGCTGATCCTCATTTGCACCTGCGGACTTTCTTGGAAATCACTGATATGGTAAAGATGAACGGTGTTCCTGAGGATATTATTCATTTACGTTTGTTTCCATTTTCTCTCAGAGGGTTACTGTGATGACCCGAGTTCTAATCTCTCATTAATCAACACTGTTAGACAATAATCAAAGTCTAAACAATGAATCAATGTCTAAACAAAAGACAAATTTTTTTTTTTTAAATTAGATTACCCTGCGCACGCGCGGGCATCACCCCTCGCGCGCGCGCAGTTCAACGAGCCCGAGGCTCCATGGGCTGGCTCGCGCGCGCGCGAGCAGTAGCTCGCCCGTGCGCCAGCCACGGCACCAGAAAAAAATGTTGGCTCAGCTGCTGTCAAAAATGAAATCAAGCCTACAATTGATTCAAGATCATCTCCTACAAAAGTCTAGACATGGTTTAATCAATCATAACATCTAACATGCATTCTAACATGCCATAATTGTTAGGAATAAACCATTCCAAGGCTTTACAACATAATCAAAATCTCATAAACATGCAATAATCTTGTCATATAAAAACTAGTTCAAGATACAACATGTTGGAGTCAAATATTTGAAACATTACTCAAATTTCAAATATAATAACAAGACTTTTAGATCATCCTTAACAAGTCTTGATACAGGTAACTTCTAAAATGATCATGTTTACGACTCAATAAACTTCATGACAGTTCAAACAACTCCTAACTCGGATCCTCACACTATATCTCTTCAATCCTTGTTCTTCATGATTGCTTTTGCCCTGTTCCAATCCCCCTATTGCAATGACACATACAACAAAACAATAGCCGGATAACTCCGGTGAGAAATATATTTCCCAGTAAAAGCAACTAAACATGCATATCAAACATATATCAAGATCATGATATAACAGTAAATACAATGCATGTTTTCAAAACAAGGTTCATTTCATCATTCGACGGTTGAGATCCCGAGAAGTAGATATCATAACTAATCCACCGACTCTCCCGCTCGAGGTGGGGTTACTTATCTTTCTTCTCTAGACTTTGAAGCAATCATATATGCAAATCAGACGCTAGGCTAAATCAACCACCCAGGCCATACATATAAGATTCCTCAAATCGTCTATTCGAACGTTTCCGTTCATTTCAAAATCAAGGAATAAGTCTTCAAGATGAATGCAACATATATCATCATCAAGGCATTCATAACATCAAAAACTTATTCAACAACTCAAATGAAAGCACATAAGAGCAAATAAACAAGCAAGTATGTGATTTAGGGGAACTCGATACAAACCATCTTGAGTTGTATTCCCAATCGAATAGTAGTCTACTTTTACCTTCGTATTTCGTCTGTTCTGAATTCTTCAACCTCAAAACATGCACATCAATCTTTGTTCAATTCATTCCTTTCAGAATCGAGTCGAAATCATCAGCACATCTTCAATCAAATCATTTCAAATCTCAAGCAAACTTCCTCGGTTCACTATTCGACTTCTTGAGTTGCTTGAGCTCGTAGCATGTCTGACATATAAAGATTGCATCTAACAATATCAGTATACAATCCCAAGATCATTGACTCAATCGTAGACTATCATTATGGTTTCAAAACATAACCAATCATCGTAGCGATTGACAATCGGGAATCGTTACGGTATTGAATTCATTTCTAATTCCAATTCCATTCATACGGCTTTTCATATCCGTTCATTGTCATTCAACTTTTCAAACCAACAGCTATTATCATAAACATATCAAGGAACATCTCATCTCGAAAATCATCTATCAAACTTGTCTCAAAACACGAATCGATGGTGTAGCGATTAAAAATCGGTACCCGACAAAATATCGTATTCGAATCCATTTGTAATTCAAATCATACGTATATGCACTTCATGAACCAGCATTCATATCAGCATATCCACATCTATAATCCTGGATATACATGCTAACATCAACACTGAATACCATTAACATGAATTCTTCAAGCCGGTATCGAATATACAAACAATAGAATTCCAAAAACATTCTAAACTCATAACATCTGATCTCTGCCCAATTTCGTTCTAAAAAAAATACTTAAAGTACTCAGAAACTTACATCAAATCGAAGTACTCGTCGCAAGGATTCCAGAACATCTTTCGGAATCAAAATCGAATGAACGGATCAAAAGTTACGGGGTTTTGAAAATTGGAAAGAAAAATGAATCAAAGGTCTCGGCTCTCGGCTCTCCTCTGTGCAAAATTCTGAATGAAATCTGAGTGATACACGTATTCATGCTGATAATTATAATTAAAATCAGATAAGTGTTGACTAATTGCCATTTAGTCCCTGAAACCTCAAAAATTGCAATTTAGTCCTCGGCCTTCGTTTAAATTCAATTTCAATCCTAAATAATTTAAGAATATTAAAATTTAAATCAAAACTCTAAATATTCCCAAATTAAATATACTCGGATTAAAATTAAATAAATTCGGATTAATCAAATAATCCCGACTGTTTGCACTTCAGCCCTTCAAATGTCAGTATGTGCAAATCAGTCCCTGATCGAGTTATATCTTCCAAATTCATCTTCTTTAATTTCCGAAACATGGAATTAAATCTTCAATTCCATAAATATTCAAATCAAATATTTATTCTTTTAATTTAAGAATTCTCGGAATTTAATTCTCAAAATTCGCATATTCTCAAATTAAATATTTTCAGCTCGAAAATTAAATCTATCATTTCCATAACTTCTCAAATCAATATTAGCCCATAATATGGAATTTAATGCTCAAATCCCATAATTAATAATTTAATATTTTCGGGCCTTACAATTCCTCCCCTCTAAGAAATGATTTCGTCCTCGAAATCGTAGTCAAGCCAAATATCAAGTCTGATAAACTGAATGATTATCTGAAGTTATTTTCACTTCAATCATTCAACTCTAATCTATTCAGTTGTACTCTAAGTACTGAAAATAATTCCCTCAGTATTCCTCTTGTCTGATTCAAGTACACAGAAGGAATCTATCAATATTTTCTTACTTTAGATACGTGAAACAATTCAGATTCATTGTATCAAGCTGAAAAGAATAAATCTTTCCCATCATCAATTCCATCTGACATCTTATTCAATGAAGTTCAATATTCAACTTCATATTCTGAATCTGTAAATGAAATTCTGTTTTTTCTCTACTCTGAATTGAATGATGTTTCAAGAATAACTTTGTCGCTTAACTAATCCGTTTCAGCTTCCAAAGTTATATCTATCATTCAATTACTAATTCTGGTTCTTCTTTTCCGTTTTCATTTCATGCAGATTCATCGTCAAATTCGTTGTGTATCTCGAATCAAATCCGATCTGATATCGACAAATCATGTCTGATCTGATGTCATATACCTCAATAATATCATTTAAACACAAGAAATCGGAGTTCTTTTCATCATAACATCATAGCATTATTTCAAAATTGGCTCAATAGCGGTTACAGGAAATATAATCCTCAAGTGGCAACATATCAAATCAAATAATACCGAATCAGGTATTAAAGTTCTGAGAATATCCTCAATATTTGGAAAATTGACTCAGATAATCCATCAATCAAATTCAACTCTCAGAACATCAGTCAATCAATCGATGCCACATTCTATCAAATAAATCTAACGTCTTAATTCGGACAATAGATTTTAATCATTCCTGTACTATCATTATATCTCTATCTTCTTCACGGATCCGAATAGATAGCTGTTCATCACATCTCATACAGAGTATTCTGTCAAATTCTGATTAGTCTATTCGGACTATCAATTAATCAGAGTATAATATGTTGTAGTCACAGATTTCAAAGTATTCAGAACTGTTGATAATCGGTATCATATCAGAAAAAAAATTCATTCTCACAAATTCGATTCATCTTCTCTGATTATTCTTCCAATTCAAGGATAAAATACTGTACCTTTACCTCAAAAAGTACTCAAAGTCATCGGATCATCTGTATTGAAATTTAATAGTAAACCCAATGTTTCAATCTAAAACATTATTTCCTGGCTTACTATTCATTTTGCAATGAATCTAATCATAATTCAGTGACTTGTTCATACAGACAGATCATCGTATACAGTAATGTTCATCAGTCTGTTCATAACTACCACCTGTTTACCTCATCTATACTGTTTCATCACGGTAGTTGTTACAAAATATTCTTTCAAATTATAATCTCGTTTCAATGTTTGAAGTTTCCAAACTAACATTGAACTCATCTAATCAACGATTTTCAACTTCATCAGAAAATCTCTGTACGTTTAACTTCAAAAACGTACTAATTCTGTTACTACTATTTGCTTTATCAAAAGATAAAACAATTATCAAATGAATATTGAATTCATTGTTGTGCAATTCTTCAAATTTTGATATCTTTCTTCGGAAATATCACGCACAATCAAATAATCAATCATAATAGAATTCATTCATTCGGATCTGAGGCTTCAATTCATATCTCAATCTGACATTCTGTACTGAATTCTAATCACTTCAGTTTACTTTCTGTGTTACTTTCATCTTCTGAACAATTCTGCCTTACTTCCAATCGAAAAAATCATTCTGATTGGTGTTATATTCATCTGAATATTCAAATCAGAATACACAGAAATCTGAAATCAATTCATCGGATGCCTATTTCATTCCTTATTTCTATCTCCAAATACCGACAAGTCATATCATCTAACCCAAAAATCAGGGATCATATTCAAATTCTTCTATCAGTTACGAGTCACAATCTTAAATACGCCGAAATAACATCAAAGGATCAATAATTCTCAAAATCAAAAGAAATAAATCAAGATTGAGAAAATCCCTCAATCAAGGTCATCCAAAATCGAATCTTCTGGATAACAAACTCTGCAAAGTGAAAACAACTCACTTGCATCACATAACTCAGAATGAGTAAATCACTCAGGCTCCATGAACAAAACAAAGAGAGCCACTCGAAATAAAATATTTCAAGAATTATATGTCCAAATGATGTATTCGATTCAGCATAATCACAGAAAAGACTCATCTGTAACTGATTTTCATATCATCATCTATCTTTCTGTTAAACCTCAAGATTAATCTTCAATTCATAATCTCATCAAGTCGGTAATTCATAAATTCTTCAATTATTCAATTCAATATTGAATTCCAGTTCACAACTTAAACTAAAGTCAAATCTTACTGGAATATATCTGTAATCTCTATTCAGTAGCATACTTATCAATGCTAATTTAGATCTTGAACATATCTCATGCATCGAATATCCTAATTTCGGCATATTTCTGTAATCAAACATCAAATATCAAATCAAAGTAATAGAATCTTAAGTCGAGATTCTATATCATCATATTCATATGCATATCATGTTCTTGTTGGTCTAATGCTATTGCTTCTTATCATCATACCGATTGGTTAATTCACAAAATCCAGTGATGCAAGAATCTGCATCTATCACTAATCAGTACTTAGGTAAATTCTCACATGAACAAGATCATGTTCAGTTTCAGTTCATGGAAGCAATAGTTCGAGTCTTCAGTTCCACAAAATCTCTTTTCTGATACAGAGGTAATCATATAATAAGCTTTCAGCTATTATGTATTTATTGCACCAATAATAAACAGGTCAAAACAAAATAAATCTGTTACCTGAAATTTCATTCTCAGGTGCAATTTCATTCTGATCCTCTGTATAACTTTGCTATTTATTCATTGAATAAATTTTAGCACATCTGTCTGACTTATCCTTACACTGTTTGTTCAGATATCCTCTTCCACAAAAAGTGTAATAATTTCTAATATATTCTGCATTCAGAATCAGACTAATTCATCTCGATTCGCTAGAGTTAGAGATTTATTTTCATATCATGCACTTCATATCTGTTCTAGAATAAAACTTGTAGGTAAAGTTGTGAGTATCTCACATACTCTTTCATGTCTACAATTTCATTCTCCTAACTCATCATTCAGCTTCAATTCTTTTAGACAAAGATATGTCTTTAAAAAAAATGTTTCAGTCATCAACATTTATTCAGACATAATCTGCGAATTCAAGCCATTAAATAATTCACTCAATCTTGAGCTTTTCATCATCTACAATTCAAAGAATTGTAATAGACTTGAAAATTCTACTAAAGCATTCCTCACATTCAAAAAGATGCAACTTCTACATGGTATATTTTCTTTCTCATCATTTTTATCTGTTGTGGCAAAGAACTATAAACATAATTCTATTCTAAGCACTTACCAACAATCAACATACCTCTGCCTTCTTATCATTTCTTTATCAAAATCCACCAGCTGGTTGCTAGATTTCGAAGTTGGTATTCAATCAATCTGATCCAATATTCACCTGAATATTTCCGGTATTTGAACAACTAGTCAAGTTCTTCAAGCCAACTGTTACCTACAACATCATCTATTCATTTGCTGATATTCTGTTCTGTTCAATCAGAGATACTTCATTCAGCTGAGTAATACCATTCTGTTCTGTTCAATCTGACCATAACATTCTGTTCAGTCTGGCCATATGATTCTGTCAGTCTGGGGTGCTTACGTCACCCAAAGAACACTGTTCTATTCAATTATGGGTGCTTACATCACCCGGTAAAAATCATATAACAAAACGGTAAAAATTTCAAAAATTTACAAATCAGTAAATCAGGCAATTGAATTTCAAATATAGATCATGCTCACATGCAATTTATCAAATCATCGAATTATCAAATCAAGTAATGCATAATCATGCAATACAATACATGCATGTGACTCAATCTACCCCGCTCAGCTTCTATCTCAGTCCAAGAACTTACGCTCTGATACCACCTGTTGTGATGACCCGAGTTCTAATCTCTCATTAATCAACACTGTTAGACAATAATCAAAGTCTAAACAATGAATCAATGTCTAAACAAAAGACAAAATTTTTTTTTTAAAATTAGATTACCCTGCGCACGCGCGGGCATCACCCCTCGCGCGCGCGCAGTTCAACGAGCCCGAGGCTCCATGGGCTGGCTCGCGCGCGCGCGAGCAGTAGCTCGCCCGTGCGCCAGCCACGGCACCAGAAAAAAATGTTGGCTCAGCTGCTGTCAAAAATGAAATCAAGCCTACAATTGATTCAAGATCATCTCCTACAAAAGTCTAGACATGGTTTAATCAATCATAACATCTAACATGCATTCTAACATGCCATAATTGTTAGGAATAAACCATTCCAAGGCTTTACAACATAATCAAAATCTCATAAACATGCAATAATCTTGTCATATAAAAACTAGTTCAAGATACAACATGTTGGAGTCAAATATTTGAAACATTACTCAAATTTCAAATATAATAACAAGACTTTTAGATCATCCTTAACAAGTCTTGATACAGGTAACTTCTAAAATGATCATGTTTACGACTCAATAAACTTCATGATAGTTCAAACAACTCCTAACTCGGATCCTCACACTATATCTCTTCAATCCTTGTTCTTCATGATTGCTTTTGCCCGGATTGAAATTAAATAAATTCGGATTAATCAAATAATCCCGACCGTTTGCACTTCAGCCCTTCAAATGTCAGTATGTGCAAATCAGTCCCTGATCGAGTTATATCTTCCAAATTCATCTTCTTTAATTTCCGAAACATGGAATTAAATCTTCAATTCCATAAATATTCAAATCAAATATTTATTCTTTTAATTTAAGAATTCTCGGAATTTAATTCTCAAAATCCGCATATTCTCAAATTAAATATTTTCAGCTCGAAAATTAAATCTATCATTTCCATAACTTCTCAAATCAATATTAGCCCATAATATGGAATTTAATGCTCAAATCCCATAATTAATAATTTAATATTTTCGGGCCTTACAGTTACAATCACTACCGTTGGGCAGCATAACTACATGGGAGGAAATGACAGTCAAATTTCTTGCTAAGTACTTTCCACATGCCAAATCCACCCAGCTGAAGATCGAGATCAGTACCTTCCGGCAGATGGACTGTGAACAACTATATGAAGCTTGGGAAAGGTACAATGATTTATTAAAACGTTGTCCTAACCAAGGTTCTAAAAAACGCAAAACGCGGTGAAACGTCGAGATCAAGTTTCAAGTTTCACAAGTTTAAACGTGTTTAATACAAGTTAAAATGTGAAAAAACGTTTTAAGCTTTTATTAAAATTTTAATTATCTATTACAAATATATAGGCTAAACAACACACATATATAATAAATTTAATAGTAACACACAATTTCTCAAATTTTTAAAAGCAAAAAAATTTCAAAACTATAATTTTTAGCAATTTTTATAGCTAGACCGCATCTAAAATTTTAAACATTATCCAGAACACAAGAATTTTGAAGAAAAAGGTTTTGAAAAATATATGACCGGATTTATTTATTTGATTATGAAGAAAATGGTTTTATTTTGAGATTTTTAAATTGATATAATTTATTTTAAAAAATAAAAAAATTTAATATTTTTACAAAAATCACTTTTAACCTCGATTAAACATGTTTAATCACGTTTAATATGATCAACTTAGATTTGACCATTTTTTTCGTTTTTACCTGAATCTTAGCGTTTTCATCACTTTTCACGTTTAATCCCGTTTAATCTCGTTTTTTAGAACAATGGTCTTAACCACAATTTTTCAGATTGGGAGCAAATCGAGCTTTTCTACAATGGATTGAACAAACCTACGAGGATGTCAGTAGACTCTTCAGCTGGAGGAACCATATTCTCAAAGGATCCCATTCAGGACTATGATAGGCTGGAACAAATGAACATCAATATTTTTCAATGGCCGTCTGAACTTATGGGAGTCAAGAAAGCTATATATGCAGTTGATCCTCTCACTTTCATCTTTGCCCAATTATCTGCATTGACAACACAAGTAGCTGCGTTGAACAAAGTGAGTATTGCAGATCCTTCAGGTGTGTCGGTCGCCATCGAGGAATCTCATCCTTCTGAACTAGCTGAGTATATCAACCAAAGAGGTTATGGAGGCTATCGAGGTACCCATTTCCCAAATTCTTATCATCCTGAATTGTGTAACCATGAAATTTTTTCTTATGCAAATAAGGGAGAAGGGAAGGGAAGCCTTCTTTGGAGGAAGTGGCTAGTACTTTTGTGAAGAAATCTTGTAAGAGGATGACGCGAACTGAGTCTCTTCTTGATAGTTTGGAGATGCATATGGTTAATATGGGTGCTATGATGAAGTCAATGGAGACTCAAATTGGGAAGTTGGTGAACGCACTGAAAGATCACAACCGCGGTCAGTTCCCAAGCAATACTGGGGTGAATCCCATATAACACTGCAAAGCCATAGAGGTGAGGAGTGGAAAGAAGTTGGAGTCCAAGAACCTGCAGCTGAAGTAGAGAAAGAAAAGGTGGTTGATGAGAACATTGTTGAGTTGAAGGATGAATCTGAAGAAAAACCCATGTTTAAGCCGAAACTCCCGTACCCGTAGAGATTCAAGAAGAAAGTGTTGGATGAACAATTTGCCAAATTTCTTGAGATTTTCAAGAAACTTCACATTAATATTCCATTCGTCGATGCTTTGCTACAAATGCCGAATTATGCTAAATTTTTTAAGGAAGTGATGTCGAGGAAGCAGAAGTTGGAGGAGTTTGAGACTGTGAACTTGACTGAAGAGTGCAGTGTTATCCTGCAAAGAAGCTACCACAGAAATTAAAAGATTCAGGGAGTTTTACTATTCCTTGCACTATTGGTTCTTCTAATTTTAATAATGCACTTTGTGATCTAGGATCTAGCATTAACTTTGTCTGTTTTCAGGAGTTTAGGACTTGGAGAGGTGAAGCCCACGACAATCGCATTGCATCTAGCTGATAGATCTATCAAATATCCACGTGGAATCATCGAGGATGTTCTGGTAAAAATAGATAAGTTTGTTTTTCATGCGGATTTTGTTGTGCTAGATATGGAGGAGGACAAAAATATGTCGTTGATTTTGGGGAGACCATTCTTGGCTACTGCTGAAGCCAAGATAGACGTCAAGAAAGGAGAGCTTTAATTTCGATGGGAGTTGAAGGTGAGAAGTTATCTTTAATGTATTTAAATAGGCTAACAATCCATCCATGGAGAAAGTGTTGATGATCGATCAAGCAAAAAGGATGGAAAGTTGCTACAAAGCTGAGAGAAAAGTAGAATTTCCAAGAGAGAATGATCCAAAGGTGCCAAAGAAGAAGAAGAAGAAGAAGAAGAATAAGAAGAAGAAGAAGAAGAAACCGAAGATCAATAGGGTTGTTGAATATGTTTGGAGGGTGAAATAGAAGGGAAAGATCTCCAACAAAGTGGAACCGAGCTAGAATCGGAATACAGTCGGGCTATGGACTATAAACTAAGCGCTTCTTGGGAGGCAACCCAAGCTATTTTTGTTTTCTTGCTTTATTTTTTTTATTCTTTAGTTGTTTTCGTTTTTATTTTATTCTTTGTGCTTGTTGATACTAGACATCAATAATAATTTTGAGTTGTGTAGGTGAAAAAAGTGAAGCAGTGAGAGTTTAAGAGCTACCCTTGAAAAAGAGCTTTGAGTGATAAGATGGTGCCGAGTACTAACGCTCGGTACCCAAGGTAGGTGTCCTTGGTTTTATTTTACTTTTATATATTGAGGACAATGCACATTTTAAGTTTGGGGGGTGTTTAAAAAATTTTGAAAATTTTATGAGTTAGTTTGAGTTAAAGGCATGATGTGTAATTGTGTTGGCCTATGATGAAAATAATTTTTTGTGCTGAAAGATCAGTTTTAGCTATATTTAATCTTGAGTTCTCACCCATATGTACAAATGCCTTGATTGTTTAGACCCTAGTGATTAGAGAAGCTTTGTGATTTTGTGAGTGGATTGGATGATTCGATTCTTAACTTTAGTAATTTATAATTGAAACCGAGGTAGACTAATACGAGCTTAGAAATGATTTAGGTAATTTTAATGAGTAGCTAAAGAGTTGCAAAAGCAACAAAAAAAATAAAATACTTTTTTAACAACTCCATCCGGGCCTGGAGATGGATTGAAATCATAATCACCAATTCATGACTAAGTTTGCGGACAAAAATGGGGTTGATGCTACATCCGGCCTATAGACAAGGGGATTGAAATCCGAATCTTATCTTTAGTTATAGCTAAGTTTGCGGGTAATTTATGGGGTTAAAATAAAACCGGGTTCAAAATCCGGCGTTATGAAAAAGCTGTGATATAACTTGAAAAGTCCTTTTGATCTTAGTGAGTAGAAGTTGAACTTGGTCCAGGGTGTTTTGAAACTAGAGAGCGGAATTGATGAATCTATGAAACAAACTTGTTGCATTAGTATATCGAAAGCATGGAGGATAGAAAAGATTGAAAAATCACACACACACGAGAACTCTTGAGAAAATTAGCGGACATGTGTATTGAATCTTGGAATATAAAATTCGGAGGCCGATTACATTACTCGTTATTGTTTTGCTTGGGACTAGAAAAAATCTAAGTTTAGGGAAAATTTGATATGTGCAATTTATGCACTTAATTTATATATGATTTTACTTGGCTTTTGTGATGTATCGAGTGGATATTATGCATATTCGTTGTTGTTTTTGTGAGTTTCAAGGTTTGGGAGAAAAGTAACAAGAAGAAGCAGAAAGACGAATTATGGACAGCAACTTTCGAAAATTACTGGGAATTTTTTAGACATCCAAATCCGATCTTCACTATTCATAATGAAGTCTAGGATTTTTAAAGCTGCTATCAAAATTTCAGCTCGATCCGACGGTTAGATTGTTAGATATGATTTTTTGAAAAATATCGCACAGCTGGAATAAGGGCAGTAGCGCGGCTGAGTGGAATGGAGCGCAATTGCGCTTGATGAAGAGGAATTGCACCAAAGGAAGAGCAATTGAGCCTAAGAAGAAGAAGAAGAAGGCAGTAGCACTTATTCTAAGCGCAATAGCGCTGTTGGTGAGAAGCTTGGAAAATAAAAGGGACAGAGATGCATATGCGCCCGCTCGGAAGAACTTGAGCGCCCGCGCGATGTGAAGAAATTCGAAGGATTGGTACAGAGATTTATGCACGCCCGCGCATGGTCTACTGAGTTCCTGCGCTATTGCGTTTTGAAGTTTTAGGAGTCTGATTCAAGAAGGAAACTTGGGGATTCTTTTGGGCTTATCTTGGACGACTTTAGGAGCATATAAAAAGGAGTTTTCAAAAAAAAAAAAAAGGGTTATCAGCCGCACAACAAGAGAAAAAAAGAGAGATATTACATGTGAGATTGAAGAACTGGGAAGAGAAAAATCTGCACCAGAACTAGAAGAGAAAATCTGTAACAGAGTTTGAAGATCGATCGTCCGGACAGGGCATCGCATATTCGGCTTTGTTTTCTTTCTTTTATATTTATTAAATTTTGAATTATGTCTAGTTTCATGAACATGATTTGGTTTTATTTATATTTGATAATGAACTAAATTTTATAAGTCTAGAGGGATGATGGAACCTGGTGTACACACTTTTACAACTCTTTAATTTTATTGGATTGAATTCTCTTAGATTAATTATTTTTCTAGTATTGATTTTATTTTCAATTACTTGATCAATAATTGAATTATAATATTTATTTGAAATCATTGCTCGGGAGAGGGGATTTTTGAATAAGACCAATAGAAAATACACCGTTAATTATTTATATAGCTCGGGAGAGTATATAACATTAATGGAGCTATTTGAAACAACATTGTTTTACACATATCACTACGATTAGATTCTTAATAGGGATATTGGAATTGAACCGTATTTGATACATATTATTTGTTGCTCGGGAGAGGAAAATAATACAATTAAGTGTTCTTGGCTATTAATTGAATGAAATTCAAGAAAATAGGTTAATTAGGAGTAGTTTTTGTTGAAACCAGGTGAAATCTGAATCTCTATACTATTTTCTCTCATTGATATTTTCTGAAGTTGTGTATGCTCTTTGATAAAATTTTCTGAATTTATTTAAGTTGAAAACCAAAAATATTTGTTTAATTTTCTAGATAAAGTTTATACTATTTTAATTGCAAGTACTAAGTAATTTTTAATAATACTCCTCGTGGGAACGATACTCTACTTACTCTATATTAAAACTTGACACCGTGCACTTGCGGGCACAAAAATACGCAACAAGCATACAAATCTAGTATGATGCATGCAAATGACCGGGTACTGAGTATACACGATATCTGCTCAGTCTTGGCGCTAATGAGTATATAGTACCATCTGGGATCTTGCCTTACACATAATTTTTATACAAGATCCTGTTGATTTTTTCCACATCTTGCAGAGTTGAAGGAGGGATACCTTGTTTCTTCCATTTTTGTGGATATTTGTTTGTTTTGTTTTTTCCCCCTATTTCTGAGCATATCTTTGTTATGTTTTTTGTTACCATCTATTTGCTATCTGTTTATGGATTTTTTTTCTCTCTCTTCTTTGTTCTTTTTGTGTTCAAATTTGTTTTTGTTTTGCAAAAATAGAGAAGTGTTAGTTGCAGGTGGGACATACGCTTTGACCCAAGATTTTTGTAACGCCCCGTTTTTATATTAATTGAACTTATTTGAGATAACCAGTGATTTCAGAATTCGAGAGCCAACTTTTTATTGATTAGGGACTATTTTGTAATTTTCGAAATTTTCAGGGACTGAAACGCAAAATGAGGATTTGTTATAATATCTAAGGGTTGACTAAGTCTCTCATTCATCCCTTCATCTCCTCCACAACGTTCCCTCCTCCATTGAAGCGCCCAAGCTTCCTTCCAAGCTTCCAGATTTCACCCCGAGCTCGATTCATCCGTTGGAAATTATTTCTGAAGGCAGTTTAGCGATCACATCAACGAGAGCTTCGTTCTATCGCAAGTTTCTCTCCGATCAGACATGTTTTATTTTTTGGATGTAGTTGGAATTTGATTCTTTTCGGGTATGATGTTCTTGAGATTATTGTTTTCGTTTATTCTTAGACGGAATTGAAATAGAGCGTCGTTCGGAATTGTTATGATTTTTGAAAGCATATTTCGAAATTGTGGGTTTTGAGATGTGTTGGATTTGAGTTTGAATGTTTGAATGATTATTGATATGAGTTGTTTGGATTGATATTATGTTGTCTGCGTTTCCGGTTTATCAGAATATAGTCGTTATGCCGTCAGTTTGAGTTTTGGGATATCGTTTCTATTGATTTGATTATATCGAGTTTGATGAGGTTTTGCTATCGATATTGATCATGTGACTTCTTCTGTTAGATTGATTCGAATTCCTTGGAGTTGCGAGATTGCAGCGTCGATCAGTTTGGAAGATTTGAGCCGGTATAGTATCGACTTTCTTACTTATCGATCATAGAACTTGAATAGATATTGAATTGAGAATTGTGTTTTACAGATGGAAGATTGTGAAATGACAAGAAGGTATAAGACGACTTTGGAATGGAATATGACGATTAACTCGAATCCGGATTGATTCGAGTGTCCTAGAAAAAATCACATACTTGCATGTTTATATGCTTATTTGAACTTATGATTGAATTGATATTTGAATGCATGAGATTTCATATGCATTCATATTGAGCCGATTGATTATTCATTTTGAATTAGACGATCTGGAGATTATAGTTGAGTGACCTGGGTAGGCGATTTACTACAAGTGTCGATTAACTCACTATAATGCCCTAGAGTCTAGAGGATTAAAATATACCTCGTCCACCTCGAAAGGGGAGTTCGGTGTGATTGTTGGATATTTTAACCTCGGGATCCCAAACTGAAGAAATAAAGAAAGAAGAACTCATTTTGATTATCTGAGTCTGATAATCCAGAAGTTTTAAAGTCATGCATATCATTTTATTCCGCAGTGAAATGAATTACTTGAAGATTATGTGGAATTTGATTATACATCATGCTTTGATTTATTATGTGATATTGCATGCTAGTCTCTTTTACTGGGAATTATATTCTCACCGGATTATCCGGCTGTTGTCTTTGTTTGTATGTGTACTAGGCAACAGGTGGGGCAGGACCAAGCCAGAGAACTCACGAATAGGTGATCGAGAGGATAGAAGTGAGGCCCTTGGTTTTAGGAGTTGAAACTATATTTCAAACTTTGTGATGTATTTTTGTTTGTAAACTAAGAATCAAATGCATGTTCTATTAGTTGGAGGATTGTATAACTTTAGAACTATCTTCTAATGTAATATGCATGTTGGATGTGTTGATGCATGTTTTAGATTGAAGTTTGAATGGCGTTTTAGTTGGAAGAAAGCCTGCTCTGTTCTGATGTTTTTCTTGGCAGAGGGTGCGCTCGATCGCACGAGTACGTAGGATCGAGCACGGCCCTCATTTATGTTGAGGCAGAGAACTTTGCAGAATTGGTGTGCTCAATCCCATGAGTTCATAGGATCGAGCGCAGCACCTGAATGTTCCGGCAGAATTTGAGGTATAATTTGTGCGCTCGATCGCACGAGTTCATGCGATCGAGCGCAGCCCTGTTTTTTTTAAAAAATTCTTATTGCCTTGACCTTTGAATTATAGTTGATGTTGGTTTAACATTAGTTGATTAGAACCGAGGTCTCATATTAAGTGGTATCAGAAAGATAAGATCTTGGACTGAATTTAGAAGAGAGTGGGGTAGATCGAGTCCGCTTGAATTGGCTTCTCGCATGTGTTTGAGTTATTTAATTGATTTATTAAATACGATGCGAGCATGCTTTACTGATTGAGAATTATTTGAATTATATGATTATGTGATTTAATTTATAAACATGAAATTACTTGAGATATCAAATGATGGTTTCTGGATCAAATGCGAATATTCTCGAAGTGATGCTATTATTCAGAGAAGGTTTTGGACCTTATGGAATTATGGGAATTGGATTATCTGTGTCCTAACATTTGACTATCAGATTATGGGTCCTTGAAGAGAGTTGAATAGGAACCCACCGCCAGTTGTTCCTCCGAATGAGAATCCTCCTGCAGTCACTCCTCCGAATGAACAGGGCAGTACGGTGACTGATCAGATGGATGCCACCGCTACGCCGATGGAAACCTTACTGAAGAGGTTCCAATCTTTTCGACCCCCGATTTTGAAGGGTACAGAGAATCCAGTTGACTGCGAGTGTTGTTTGGACGACATAGACCAGCTTTTGATTCTCTCGGCTATTCTAATGACCGCAGAGTCAGGTTAGTTATTCATCAATTGCGAGGAGTTGCGAAGAACTGGTGTATCGCAACAAAGAGGGAGTTTGAGAATCGAGGTACAACTATTGACTGGAATCTTTTTAAATCTGAGTTCTATAAACGGTCCTTTCCAGTTTCGTACCGAAAGGATAAAGGTGTCGAGTTTGCAAATTTGAAGCAAGGAAACTTGAATATCGAGGATTATGTTGCCAAGTTTGACAGCTTGTTGAGGTTCGCACCTCACATTGCCGACAACGAAGAAGGTAAAGCTTATCAATTCATTAATGGCTTGAATCCTGATATCTTCACTCTGGTGAATACTGGAAGGCCCAATAACTTTGCTGAAGCAATGGATCAGGCCAAGGGTGCTGAGGCAGGGCTGATGAGACAGAGAGGGAATCTGGTTGCATCTCAGCAGCAACAGAGGCATTTTCAGAACCAACCGTCTCAATATCAGAATCCGCCTCAGAGATCCGAGGGTGGTAGCAGTGGAGGCAACAGAAAGGATTACTACCGACCTAAGGGAAAACAATTTAAGAAATCAGGAAACAGTTCTTCGAGCTCTGGTGGCTCGAATCAGTTCAGTTCTGGACAAGGTTCAGGTTCCTCTGGAGCTTCTTGTAACAAGTGTGGAGGTCGTCACTCCAGCGACCAGTGTAGAGGAATTTTTGGGAATTGCTACATCTGTCAGCAGACGGGACATTATGCTAGACTTTGTCCCCAGAGAGGCTCGGAGCAAGATCAGAGTGGTAATGCTTCACGACAGTCATCTCAGCCTCAGAGGCATGATGACTGCAGTTCACTCATTCAGCCCCAGCAGCAGAATCGTCAAGGAGGTAACCAGAACTTGAATCAACCTCCTCGACAGCAGGCGAGAGTTTTTGCTCTGAATGAGGATCAGGATTAGGCAGCACCTGACGATGTGATTGCAGGTAACTGTACAATCTTTGGTTATCCTGCTTATATTTTGATAGATACGGGTGCAACTCACTCTTTCATATATGAGAAATTTGTATTGATGCATGCCTTACCTTTTGAGCCATTGCATGCTGTGGTTTCTGTTACTTCACCTTTGGGTGGAGGAATTGTTTCGAGGAATTTTGTTAGAAATTGTGAATTGAGTATTGAGGGAAATTTGATAAATTTTGACTGTGTTATACTTGATTTGTCTGACTTTGACTGCATAGTTGGTATAGATGTTTTGACTGAGTACATGGCTACAGTGGATTGTTTTCAGAAGGTAGTCCGTTTCAGACAAGAGATGACAAATGAGTGGAAATTCTTTAGTAAGGGTTCTCGATCTAGAATTCCTTTGATTTCTGTATTGTCTATGACTATATTGTTGCAGAAAGGAGCCGAGGGATTTCTGATATATGCCGTGGATGTTTTGAAGTCTAGCCCTGAGATGATTGATATACAATTGGTTAGAGAGTTTCCTGATGTGTTCTCGGATGAGATTTCGGGATTACTGCCTATTCGTGAGATTGAATTTGGCATCGAACTGACGTCAGGTACTCAGTCGATTTCTAAAGCTCCGTATAGAATGCCTTCGATAGAATTGAGAGAACTGAAGGAGCAACTCGAAGATTTGATCTCCAAGGGATACATTCGGCCTATTGTGTTGCCTTGGGGTGCTCCTGTTCTGTTTGTTAGAAAGAAATATGTCTCCATGAGACTTTGCATCGACTACCGCCAACTGAACCAGGCAACGGTTAAGGACAGGTATCCTTTACCTCGTACAAATGATCTTTTTGATCAATTGCAGGGTTCTTGTGTTTATTCGAAGATAGATTTGAGGTTTGGGTATCATCAGCTGAGAGTGCGAGAAGAGGATGTTCCTAAGACTGCGTTTAGGACGAGGTATGACCATTTTGAATTTCTTGTCATTCCGTTCGGTTTGACTAACGCCCCAGCAGTCTTTATGGGGTTGATGAACCGAATCTTTCAGCGCTTTCTAGATGAGATTGTTATTATTTTCATTGAAGATATCCTAATCTATTCGAAGAGCCGTGCTGATCATGCAGAGCATCTGAGGATTGTTTTGCAGATTTTGAGAACCGAACAGTTGTTTGCCAAACTGTTGAAGTGCGAGTTTTGGTTGGACCGAGTCATTTTTCTTGGTCACATTATCTCTGGAGATGGGATTTCTGTCGATCCCAGCAAGATCGAGGCAGTTTTGAACTGGCGAAGACCAACTTTTGTGCCTGAAATTTGGAGTTTTATTGGTTTAGCGGGTTACTATTGCAGATTTATTCAAGGTTTCTCTTCTATTGCGAAGCCAATTACCAGCTGACTAAGAAAAACGCCCCTTTTGTTTGGACTAAAGAGTGTGAGACCAGTTTCATTGAGTTGAAGAAGAGATTGACTAGCGCTCCAATACTTTCTATTCCATCAGGTTCTGGAGGTTTTACGGTGTATTGCGATGCTTCCCATTCTGGTCTTGGATGTATTCTTATGCAGAGAAAGCACGTGATAGCGTATGCGTTGAGACAGTTGAAATTGCACAAGACTCGCTATCCAGTTCATGATCTTGAACTCGCTGGTATTGTTTTTTCCTTGAAGATCTGGCGTCACTATCTGTACGGTGAGTCTTTTGAGAACTTTTCTGATCATAAGAGTCTTAAGTACTTATTTTCACAGTCTGAGTTGAATATGGGACAGAGGAGATAGCTAGATTTATTGAAGGACTTTGACTGCGAGATTAAGTATTACCCGGGAAAGTCGAATGCAGCTGACGATGCTTTGAGTCACAAGCTTTGTTCCTTATCTCTTTCGACCATCGGTGTGTCTCATTTGATTGATGACTGTTGAAATTCTGATTGGAGTTTGAATCAGATAGGAATCCTATCAGGGTTTGTGCTATCCAGGCCGAGCCATAGTTGTTTGTGTCGATCAGAGAAGCTCAGAAATCCGATGAGAGTATTTAGCATTCGATAGAGAAGGTGAGATCTGGACACCAGTCTGAGTTTCAGGTCAGGGATGATGTTTTATTTGTGAATAACCGTATTGTTGTGCCTGATATTTCTAAGATGAGACAGCGTATTCTGCGAGAGGCACATTGCAGTCGGTTCAATGTTCATCCTGGAGGCTGAAAGATGTATAACGACCTGAAGAGTCAGTTTTGGTGGAAGAAGATAAAGATTGATGTTGCGAGGTTTGTATCCCGTTGTTTGAACTGCCAGCAGGTGAAGGCCGAGAGAAAGAGGCTGGGTGGTCTTCTGCACAGTTTATCTTTTCCGGAATGGAAGTGGGATCATATCTCGATGGATTTTGTCACGAAACTACTCCATTCTGTTCGAGGATGCGATGCCATTTGGGTAGTGATTGACCGTTTGACAAAGTCTGCTTGTTTTATTCCGTATCGGATGACATATCATCACGATCAGATGGCTGAGTTGTATGCCAGAGAGATTGTCAGATTGCACGGTGTGCCGAGATCGATTGTTTCAGACCGAGATCCTCGGTTTACTTCTCATTTCTGGCATAGTCTACAGGAGGCTCTTGGTACTCGTTTGCACTTGAGTACAGCATATCATCCTCAGACCGACGGTCAATTAGAGCAGACGATTCAAACTCTGGAGGATATGCCACGAGCAGTAGTGCTTGATTTTGGCACTAGTTGGCAGGATTCGTTGCCTCTTGTGGAGTTTTTGTACAACAACAGCTTCCAGACGAGTATAGGAATAACACCATTCGAAGCGTTGTACGGAAAGAAGTGCAGATATCCTCTGTACTGGGATGAGATGTCTGAGTCCCCAGACTTGGGACCAGATATGATTCGTGATATGGCTGAGCAGGTGAAGATTATTCGATTGAGAATGAAGGCTGCTCAGGACCGACAAGAGAAGTATGCGAATATCCGTCGCAGACCTCTATCTTTCGATCAGGGAGACCGTGTATTCTTGAAGATTTCTCCATTTAGAGGTAATGTTAGATTTGGGAAGAGAGAAAAGTTGTCACCGAGATTCATCGGTTCGTATGAGATTTTACAAAAGATAGGCGATCTAGCCTACATATTAGCACTTCCTCCTTTTTTATCTGGTATTCATGACGTATTTCACGTCTCGATGTTGAGGAAATACCACCCCTATCCTTCTCATGTGCTTCAACCTGACGAAGCCGAACTTGATGAAACTCTGAGTTATTTCGAGAGACCGATTCAGATCCTTGACAAAAAGAAGAAACAGCTCAGAACCAAATCGATCCCTTTGGTAAAAGTTCAGTGGAGTCGTCACGGAGTCAAAGAAGCGACGTGAGAGACAAAATCTGATATGAGACAGAGATTTTCTGACTTATTTATTTGACGTGAGTCCTTAATTCTGTTCTTGAATTCTTTATTCTTTCTTATGAGTTGATATCTTTGATTTCGAGGACGAAATCTATTCTTATATGGGGATAATTGTAATACCCCGTTTTTATCTTAATTGAACTTATTTGAGATAACCAGTGATTTCAGAATTCGAGAGCCGACTTTTTATTGATCAGGGACTATTTTGCAATTTTCGGAATTTTTAGGGACTGAAACGCAAAATGAGGATTTGTTATAATATCTAAGGGTTGACTAAGTCTCTCATTCATCCCTTCATCTCCTCCACAACGTTCCCTCCTCCATTTAAGCGCCCAAGCTTCCTTCCAAGCTTCCAGATTTCACCCCGAGCTCGATCCGTCTATTGGAAGTTATTTCTGAAGGCAGTTTAGCGATCACAGCAACGAGAGCTTCGTTCTATCGTAAGTTTCTCTCCGATCAGACATGTTTTATTTTTTGGATGTAGTTGGAATTTGATTCTTTTCGTGTATGATGTTCTTGAGATTATTCTTATCATTTATTCTCATACAGAATTGAAATAGAGCGTCATTTGGAATTGTTATGATTTTTGGAAGCATATTTTGAAATTGTGGATTTTGAGATGTGTTAGATTTGAGTTTGAATGTTTGAATGATGATTGATATGAGTTGTTTGTATTGATATTATGCTGTCTGCGTTTCCGGTTTATCAGAATATAGCCGTTATGCCGTCAGTTTGAGTTTTGGGATATCGTTTCTATTGATTTGATTATACCAAGTTTGATGAGGTTTTGCTATCGATATTGATCATGTGACTTCTTCTGTTATATTGATTCGAAGTCCTTGGAGTTGCGAGATTGCAGCGTCGATCAATTTGGAAGATTTGAGCCGGTATAGTATCGACTTTCTTACTTATCGATCGTAGAACTTGAATAGATATTGAATTGAGAATTGTGTTTTACAGATTGAAGATTGTGAAACGAAAAGAAGGTATAAGACGATTTTGGAATGGAATAGGACTATTAACTCAAATCCGGATTGATTCGAGTGTCCTAGAAGAAATCACATACTTGCATGTTTATATGCTTATTTGAACTTATGATTGAATTGATATTTGAATGCATGAGATTTCATATGCATTCATATTGAGCCAATTGATTATTCATTTTGAATTAGACGATCTGGAGATTATAGTTGAGTGTCCTGGGTAGTCGATTTACTACAAGTGTCGATTAACTCACTATAATGCCCTAGAGTCTAAAAGATTAAAATATACCTCGTCCACCTCGAAAGGGGAGTTCGGTATGATTGTTGGATATTTTAACCTCGGGTTCCCAAACCGAAGAAAGAAAGAAAGAAGAACTTCTTTTGATTATCCGAGTTTGATAATCCAGAAATTTTAAAGTCATGCATATCATTTTATTCCGCAGTGAAATGAATTACTTGAAGATTATGTGGAATTTGATTATACATCATGCTTTGAATTATTATGTGATATTGCAGGCTAGTCTCTTTTACTGGGAATTATATTCTCACCGGATTATCCGGCAGTTGTCTTTGTTTTATGTGTACTTGGAAACAGGTGGGGCAGGACCAAGCCAGAGAACTCACGGATAAGTGATCGAGAGGATAGAAGTGAGGCTCTTGGTTTTAGGAGTTGAAACTATATTTCAAACTTCGTGATGTATTTTCGTTTGTAAACTAAGAATCAAAGGCATGTTCTATTAGTTGGAGGATTGTATAACTTTAGAACTATCTTGTAATGTAATATGCATGTTGGATGTGTTGATGCATGTTTTATATTGAAGTTTGAATGGTGTTTTAGTTGGAAGAAAGCCTGCTCTGTTCTGATGTTTTTCAGGGCAGAGGGTGTGCTCGATCGCACGAGTACGTAGGATCGAGCGCGGCCCTCATTTATGTTGAGGCAGAGAACTTTGCAGAATTGGTGCGCTCGATCCCATGAGTTCATAGGATCGAGCGCAGCACGTGAATTTTCCGGCAGAATTTGAGGTATAATTGGTGTGCTCGATCGCACAAGTTCATGCAATCGAGCGCAGCCCTGTTTTAAAAAAAAAAATTCTTATTGCCTTGAACTTTGAATTATAGTTGATGTTGATTTACATTATATTAACCTTAGTTGATTAGAACCGAGGTCTCACAATTTCCGTTACACATAGCTTCGGTTTTTGTTATTTGGTACGATATTAGTTCCATACAGGGTTTTTTGTGTTGTTTCACTCGCGTTGGAAGTGTGTAATTTTATTTCTTGTTTTATATCCAATGGTTTGAAATTCTACCAGAAATTTTTCTGTAATGGATGAGGTACATCGCCACATCACAACATTCGTAGCGGTACTCCAACATTTTCTCAATTCGTTCGTGTTTTTAGTTTTGTTAACCCATTTTTACACAAATTTTGTAGCACGACAACGTCATATGTACCGTCGAAGAGAACACTCTTAAAATATTACAGATAGAATACCTGCTCAATTCAATCACCTACAAACAATTATTGAAATATGTGATGTGCAGTGTGTTTCGAATTTGCGAATGAACCGTAATGCATTTGTACGTCTTTGTTATTTTTTGGAAAATGTGAATGGCGTAGTGGATTCGAGATACGTATGTATTCAGGAAAAGGTTGCAATGTTCCTATCTACTGTAGCGCACCACAAGAAAAATTGAGTTGTTGGCCATGATTATTTACGGAGTGGGCAAACAGTGATTTCTAATTTCCATAAAGTACTCTGTTCAATTCTGAAATTACACCCAATATTTCTTGTAAAACCTCTTCCAGTTGATGAGAGCTGCTCCAATGATAGTTGGAAATTATTTAAGGTTAGTGTATTTACTCATTATGAATACTTATCTCTTTTGATGATATTGGAAGTCAGTAGTAACATGCATGAGTTTTACTACAAACTATATCTTTTATTTTTTTTACTTTGAGGTCCAGCAAACACTACTATTGTCCTACTAATTTGAAGGTGAACAACATAATAGGGTTGTTTGGGGGTATTGGATGTTACATATATCAGCGTACAAGTATCCAACAAAGACAAAGAGAAATATAAAAGTAGGAAGGGAACAACAACAATAAATGTTTTGGGGGTATGCAATCGTGACATGCAGTTTATTTATGCACTAACCAAATGGGAAGGATCCGCTGCTGACGCTCGTGTCCTACATGATGTTGTCAATTGCCAAGATGATCTATAGATTCCGAGAGGTTGGAACTTCTTTCTAATGATTTCATTAAGGACTATACATATGTTCTTGTTTAATTGTCGAAACATTAAGGAATGCATTTTTTGAATACAAATTGTATTATATATTTATGAAAGTATTTGATTCATTTTCAAAAAATTAAATACACGGATTAGTTGTAGAAAATATGTAAACAAATAATATAAGTCAAGTTTTATGTTTTCACAATACAAATTTATTCGATGTATTGTTTAAAAAATTTGTAAGTAGTGCGTTTTGAGTAATTTTCATTTTCATTTAAAAAATCAATGTCACAATTTTTTTGGTAACTTTAATGTTATTTTAATTTTATTTTCACTTAACAAAGCATATGATAGCCACAGTTCAAGTGACAGAAGAGTTCTGAAACTAAAATTCAAAGTGTCATTTAAAATTTCAGTTCCATGCATTTGTATAAATTTGCACTGTAGTTGTTCGTAATTTGTAATAATATTGCTATTTAAAAATTTCACATATCAACATGGTTAAATTAATTGTTTTTTGTGAAATCACAAGTTGTTATTACTTATGCGACAATGGGTACCCGAACGTTGAAGGATTCTTGAATCCGTATAGGAGAACATGATATCATATGGATCAATGGGTTGGCGGTTGTTTATCGCCTTTGAATTACAAAGATTTTTTCAAATCTAAACACTCTCATGCTCGTAATGTTATTTAAAGAGCATTTGGGTTATTGAAAAGACGATGGGCTATTCTTCGTAGCCCATCATTTTACCCCTTGAAAGTTCATAACCGTATAATAATGGCTTGCATTCTGCTACATAATTTTATTTGCTCCGAAATGGTAGATTACCCTATAGAAGTAGATGATGATGCAGTTTTTGACCTTACCGAAGCCGAAGATTTGGAATACATAGGCAATGTTGACTCTTCTCCTGCTTGGGACTCATGGAGAGATAACTTAGCGCTATCGATGCATCATAGTGCGTGAAAAATGTTGTTGTGCATGCATTTTTATTTATTGGTCTTACTTTAGATAGCCTGAATGTGGGAAACGTGAATTTTTCAGTTTATTTATAATTGTGCTATGTAACGTAAAATGTTCGTCAATGCTATGTTATTCCTGGTTCCAAATTTAAATATTGTGAATTCATTTTCCTGTTAAATATCTCCAACTAACAAACTTTGTAGTCTATAGGGAATCTGGTGATCTGTTCCAATCACCATGGATTTCAGCTCACCTAGTGCTACTGCAACTAGAAAAGCGAAGAAATCTGAACGAAGTTGTCGAGTTTGGACACAAAAAGAGGATGAGCGCTTAAAGAATTGGTTGCTGGTGGTTGGAAGAGTAAGAATGGTTTTCGCTGTGGTTACTTGACTGTCTAAGAAAAAGCTATTGGACAGGCTTTCCCAAACACATGTTTATGAGGGAACCCACATATTTACTCAAAGATACATGTCTAGAAAAGGGCTCATGGATCTTTGTTAACAATTCTCAGCAGGAGTGGAATCGGCTGGAATGAAACTGAGAAGAGGATTGAAGCATCTGATGAAGCTTGAGAATCATTTGTGAAGGTAAATCTTTCTTGCAGTATGTTTTGGTTGTATTGTTTAAATGGTTCATTTATAATTATGACTAAGACTGAGTTATATTATTTCATCATTTTGCTGGTTAAAATTGAGTTGTATTATGATTAAAATTCAGTTATATTATTTCATCATTTGTCGATTAAAACTGAGTTATATCTTTGTTATTTTACAATTATAATATAAACCAGGCTGACAGTAGTGTTTGTAAATGGCGGTACAAGACATGTCCTTACTATCCTGATTGGTGCTAAATATTTGGCAACTATCTTGCAACAAGAGAGAACACAGAGAGCTTTGCTAATGCCCTTCAAGGAGTACTAAACATGACTGATGATTTTGTGGCAGATGAGCAAATTGAAATAAATAATATTTTCCCTAGGATTGAGGATGTTGGTGAATCCATGTCTGTGTCAAAACCTTCATCCATTAACCCTTCGGCAGTAAGTCGAAGAGCACAAAGAAACACAAGAAGAATTCGAAAATTGAGGAGCTATTCATCGAGGCCATTAACAATTTTACTGAGATGTCAAGATCTACTATGACTGAATTTGTAAAGCGAATTGGTGTTGAGTATGATTCAGTGAACACAACAAAGAATGTATTTGATGTGTTAGAAGCTATCCCAGAACTCAGTGCAGATGAAGTTGTTCTTGCAGCTGCATTGTTAGCAGACAATCCTAAGCAGCAGAACTTGTTGTTTAAGGCTCCGCACGATGACCGACTGAAATTGGTTAGAAGGCTCCTCAATGAAGGATGAAGTCAGGGACAACGTATGGTAAGCTCCATGTCATACATTCCAATGGACCAAGGTTTTGAACTAAAAAGAACTTATTTTGTGTTTTGATAATGTGGGAGGGTCAAATAAAGAGAGTATCATTTGTTTAAGTAATTTGTATTTTGAATGGTTGACGTAGTTGTTTGTCTTTTTCGTTTTGTAAACTTTGTTCAGGAACCTATGGAATATTTTGTATGTGGATCATAATATTTTAATGAAATGTGAAAGCATGAGTTTGTATCTATATTTGGTTTTGGAAATCTGATGGTATTGAACTTTATTTACTGACTTTGTTTGAAATTATTCGCAATAAACTACATAGAAACATTCATTAATTAAAGTTTTGGAACCTCTAGCATTTAATTTGGCTGAGTATGTACAAAGATCCAAAACAAGACCATTGGTGCCTATATGAACAACTAAACTAAGATACAATTACATGTACCCGAGACAAAATGGTCATAAGCAACAAAAGGAGCCTTCCAAAACTAGTTAACTACAACCATGGCTACAACTTTTATACTTTTTTGGACTTTGAGGCACGGTTGGATGATGTCCTGCTCTTCTTTTCATTCGATTCCCCATCCTTCACTTCATTCACAAGGTGGTCACTTTTACCATGGTTTGTGTCACCCACAATGTCTGTATTGGACACCGTAGCATTTTACAACTTAGGCTTCTTTCCCTTGCGATGTGGTGGCATCGAATATGCATCTTTATTATCTAGGATGAATCTAGTTACCTTAAGAGGTGCAACACTTTCATTGAAGTTTTCCGACGTCGGAGTCATAACGGTGGGAGATTGTAATGCAACAGTTGTCTGCTTTTTCACATCTTTCTTACCGTCTCATGAAATTAGTATGATGTCGAATTTCTATTCATCATCAGTTGATGTAATCTCGATAGCATTTGAGAACACACCACCATAGTTGTTATTCACAGACTCTTCGGACGACACATCCAAAGATACAAACATGTTGGATTCGATGAAACTTGGTTGTATTTACAAGTGAGGACAAGGGTGAATAGATTCAATTATGAGGGGTTAAATAAGGAGTGTAACATGTATTTATCACTCCACACCTACTACCAAAATTGCTACGTCAAATCTATATATTTTCTCCACCAAAATAACTATTCAAGGGAAGGATCTGTGGGTCAAAGTATTAGATACTGACTAAAGCAAAAAGTTAAGGATAATGTTGGATTCCAAAAGTAGCTGGGAGTTGAATGTGCTTCAATATTTAGGAGCACAACTATATTAGACTAAGTACACATGTACTGGATGAAATAATATGAGCAAGTCATTCTAAAAATTAAGATGACAAACTCCATGTTCAAGAGTATTAAATTTGCTGCTCAAAACCAAAGTGTATCATATTGTATCTTACGATTTTCATTAAAGTTTGTATGAAATCTATTTTTTTATTATGTTCATTAATAAATCAACTATAATGGACAAGAAACGTGATAATGTCGAAATGAAAATGAGATTAGTATCATTTATACAAAATGTAACGCCCCGAATTTATCTTAATTAACTTTATTTGAGATAATCGGAGATTTCAGAGTTCAAAAGCCGACTTTATTTTGATCAGGGACTATTTTGCAAATTTCGGAAATTTTAGGGACTAAAGTGCAAAAATGGGATTTGTTAGATATTTAAGAGAGCTTTGACTCTTCTTCCTCCCCCATTCTCCTCCTCCATCGCCTCCCCTCCATTGAAGAACTCCAAACGTGAGTTTCAAGCTTTGGAATTCTCCGGTTTTGTCGATCCGTCCGTTAGAAATTATTTCTGAAACAGATTAGCGATCACGGCTGCGACAGCTTCATTCTATAGTAAGTTTTTCTTCGATCAGCTAGACTTCTATTTTCGGATGTCGTTAGAATCGATTGAGTTTTGAGTATGTTGATCTTGAAAGAGTTCTGATTGTGTATTCTCTGTCGATTTTGAAATAGAGCGTCGTTCGGATTTATTATGATTTTTGGAAGATTATTTGAAAATGTAAGTTTGGAGATGTGTTGGATTGAGTTTGAATGTTTGAATGATGATTGATATGAGTTTTTTGGATTGATATTATGATGTCTGCGTTTCCGGTTTATCAGAATATATTCGTTATGCCGTCAGTTTGAAGTTTGGATATCGTTTCGCTGTTTTGATTGATTGATGTTTGATTGAGAGATTGAATGCCGATATTGATCTTGATGGCTTCTTTTGATAGATTGATTTGAAGCCAGTGGAGTTGCGAGATTGCAGCTTTGTGCAGTTGAAGATCGAAGCCGGTATAGTATCAATGTTCTTATTATCGACTAGGAAGTTGATTGAATCTTGAATGAGTATATTATTGTTGTTATTTCCAGGTTGAAGCATCGACGTTTGAGAAGAGGTATAAGATGACTTAAACTGGAATGGAACGAGTGACTCGAATCCAACTTGATTCGAGTGTTCCGAAGAAATCACATACTTGCATGTTAATTGAATTACTTGAATTTATTGAATGAATTATGATTTGCATTGCATTCATCTTGAGCCAAAATCCTTGATTTCAGCGGGTAGGACAACCCTTTTATTTTAGACGTTTTGGGGGCTTTTAAGCGAGTGGCCTAGGCATAGAGGTTCGCCTAGTGCTAGCATACTCCTTATAGTCGCACCAAAGTCTAGAAGATGGAGATACGTAGCACTACCTCGATCGGGAGAGTCGGTGAGTTGTTTACGTGATCTCGTCCTCGGGATCCCAAAAAGCAAAAGCAGCAACTCTTTTTATTATCCAGACTTGATAATCCCGGATTTTAAGACATGCATTTCATTTTGATTTCTCTTGGAATTGCATGGTTGATAATTGAATTTCTGGAAGTTGATGTTTTTCTTTTTGAGATGCTTATCTGATATTGCATGTTAGTATCTTTTACTGGGAATATTATTCTCACCGGATTATCCGGTTGTTGTCTTGTCTTTGTATGTGTGCTTGGCAACAGGTGGGGCAGGACCGAGTCAGAGATCGCATGGCTAGGTGGTCGAGTTGATAGAGTGAGGCCTTGTTGTCATAGAAGTCGAATATGTAATCGAATTTAGATTGTATTCGAACTTGTATTGTATTGTATTGTATTGAATAAGCTAGACTGAAGCATGTTCTATTAGTTTGAGATTGTATAACTCTAGAACTACCTTGTAATGTAATATGCATGTTGGATGTGTTGATGCATGTTTTAGATTGAATATTTGAATGGGGTTTGAATGTAGCAAGTCTGCCCTGTTTTTGATGTTTTTTTCTGGGCAGGCGGCGCGCTCGATCGCACGAGTTTGTAGGATCGAGCGCGGCCCTTATTATTGTTGAGGCCGTGGAAATGATACTATGGTGCGCTCGATCCCACGAGTTCGTAGGATAGTGCGCTCGATCGCACGAGTTCATGCGATCGAGCGCAGCCCTTTTAAAAAAAAATTCCTTTGCTTTTATTCTTAGATCTTGTATGATTATTTATTATTCTTCCCGAGGTTATATGATTAGAATCGAGGTCTCACAATAAGTGGTATCAGAGCAATAAGATTCTTGGACTGAATTTAGAAGCGAGCGGGGTAGATCGAGTCCGCATGAATTGAATTCTCGCATGTGATTGAGTTATTTAAATTGATTTATTTAAATACCATGCGATCATGCTTTATTGTTTGAGAATTATTTGAGTTACATGATTATGTGATTTAAATTTATAAAGCATTATCTACTTGAGATATAATTGTTTTTGGTTATCGACCGGTATCCGAATTCTGAGAGGTTGTAAGGACACCAAATTGCAACGATTGAGATATCTTGTGTCCTAACCTTTGATTATCAGATGGGTCCTCGACGAGTTATTAACAGGAACCCACCGCCAGTTACTCCTCCAAATGAGCAAGCTAGTACAGAAGTCGATTAGTTGGATGCCACAGCGACGCCTATGGAAACCTTGCTGAAGAGGTTTCAGTCGTTCAACCCTCCTTTGTTACTGGGTACAGAGAATCCTATTGACTGCAAGAGCTGGTGTGAGACCTCGGTTCTAAACAACAATTAAAGGAGTAATTCAATAAGTAAGCAATTAAAATCCAAGAGCATTTTTTTTTAAAAGGGGACGCGCGGGCGCGCAGTTTGAGGCACGGCCGTGCATGGCATCCTGCCCAAGCCCTCGCGCGGGCGTGCCTGAAGCTCTGCCCAAAACTTCCGAAACAAAGTGCGGGACGCGTGGGCACGCCACCCGAGGCGCGGGCACGCATGGCCTGCTGAATTGGCTCAAAACAAGCCTCCAAAAGTGCAATAACATAACCAAAAGAACTCTAACATGATCCAACTAATATATATCCAACAACGTAGCATTTAAATACATAAAAGTGAAGAACACGCATCGATGCTAGATATTACAAGCCAAATACAGAATACAAGAGTTCTAACCACAAGCAAGACCACTTCCAATCCAAGTTCAAGTTCTTAACATGCTTCAAAACATAAGCTAGATTGTCACGCTAACAAGACTTCTAAACCGAGTCTCACTTCTACATCATTCCCTCAAAGCTAACCATGCCTCTTCTGACTTGATCCTGCCCCACCTGTTGCCAAGTACACATACAAAACAAAGCAACAGCCGGATAACCGGTGAGAATGATAATCCCAGTAAAAGCAACATACAAGTAATACAACAACAAACATGCTTTCAAAACAACAACGAAATCAATAACAACGTAATGAAATGCATGTCTTTAAACCGGGATATCAAATCTGATAAACGAAGGATTTCTGCTGTGCTTTTGGGATCCCGAGGATGAGATCACTTAACCACTCACCGACTCTCCCAATCGAGGTGGTGCTACGTATCCCACTCCTCTAGACTTTGAGCAACTATAATGAGTATGCTAGCACTAGGCGAAACGACTACGACCTAGGCCACTCAATCATAGTTCCCAAACGTCTAAACAAAAAGGGCGGTTCTGCCCGCTGAAAACAAGATTGGCTCAAGATGAATGCATAACAGAAACATAAAACATAGCCATATAACAAAAGCTCAATCAAAACAACAGAACACAAGTTCCTCATGCTAGAACGAGTGTAGATCCAAGTATGTGCTTTTAAGGGAAACTCGAGAACCAACTGTCCCGAGTATGCTATCTCGCTATCGATGTCTGCTTTTACCTTTCAATGTCGTAGATCCAACTCCGGACAAGCTACAACAAAATATTGTATCAATAACTATACAACCTAAAAAACAAACAACGGTTCAAGGAAATCTATTTACCGATCTTCGTCCAACTCTTGACGAACAATGCTGCTAACACGGGCTTGACAAACTCCAAACGAATCTGTTCAGATACAAATCAAAGATCAATTACCATGATTGACTTACAAGCCAAGTTCAACAACTCAATAACGGTTCGAAATCCCCAAAACTCAAACCGACGGCATAACGCCTATAAACTGAACAAACCGAAAACGCAGATAACAGTTCAATAGCGATATCAACTCAATTCAATGCTAATACAACAACAACAAGACAAACCCAACAAATCTCAAAATCATGATTTTCGAAAATAGCTTCCAAAAATCATAACAATTCCGAACGTTCTAATTCAAAACCGACAGATAATAAACGATCAGAACTCCGCCAAGAACAACATACTAGAATCTAGATCGATTCTAACAACCTTCGAAAAACAAAACATATCTGATCGGAGAAATACTTACGGTATAACGGAGCTCTCACTGCAGTGATCACTAATCTGCCTTCAGAAATAATTTCTAACGGCCGGATCGAGCTCGGGAGGAAATCTGGAAGCTCAAAACTCCAAAGGGGCGGCTCTAATGGAGGCTCACGGTTGGAGAGGAAGATGGAGGCTTCTCCAAATTAAAATCCATGCGTAGATAATATATAAAAATCAAAATTTGCGTTTTATTCCCTGAAAAATCCAATTTTTGCAAAAAGGACCCTGATCAAAATCAAACCGGCTCGGGAACTCTGTAATCTCGGATCAACTCAAATAAACTCATTTAAGATAAAAACAGGGCGTTACAATTCTCCCCCACTAAGAAGAGATTTCGTCCTCGAAATCAATGAGAACCACAACTCATAAGATAGAATAAAGAACTAAAGACAGTAAGAAGAACTCACGTCATCCGAATAACTCCGAAAATCGCTGTCTCATGTCAGACTCTGTCTCCCAAGTCGCTTCCTCGATGCCATGACGGCTCCACTGCACTTTCACCAACGTAATCGACTTGGTCCTGAGTTGTTTCTCCTTCCGATCAAGGATCTGAATCGGTCGCTCAAAGTAGCTCAGAGTCTCGTCTAACTCGGCTTCGTCAGGCTGAAGGATATGAGAAATATCTGGTTGATACTTTCGCAGCATAGAGACGTGAAAAACGTCGTGAATACCAGATAAAGACGGAGGAAGTGCAAGTCTGTAGGCAAGATCGCCTATCTTCTCGAGAATCTCGTACGGACCGATGAATCTCGGAGATAACTTTCCTCTCTTTCCAAATCTAACAGTGCCTCTGAAAGGTGAAATCTTCAGAAAGACTCGGTCTCCCTGATCAAAACTCAGAGGTCTACGCCTGACATTCACATACTTCGCCTGTCTATCTTGAGCTGACTTCATTCTGGTCTGAATGATCTTAACCTGCTCTGCCATATCTCTAAGCATCTCCGGTCCCAAATCTGGTGACTCGGACAATTCATCCCAAAACAACGGAGATCGGCACTTCTTACCATACAAAGCCTCAAAAGGCGCCATACCGATACTCGCTTGGAAGTTGTTGTTGTAAGAAAACTCGACAAGAGGCAAAGAATCCTGCCAACTAGTGCCAAAGTCTAGCACTACCGCTCGCAGCATATCCTCTAACGTCTGGATAGTCCGCTCTGACTGTCCATCGGTCTGAGGATGATAAGTTGTACTCAGATGCAATCGAGTACCAAGTGCCCCCTGAAGATTGTGCCAGAAGTGAGAAGTGAATCTAGGATCTCTGTCTGAAACGATCGACTTCGGCACACCATGCAATCTCACAACATTGCTAACATACAACTCAGCCATCTGATCATGACGATACGTCATCCTATACGGAATAAAACACGCAGACTTCGTCAATCGGTCGATCACTACCCAAATGGCATCGCATCCTCGAACGGATCGTGGTAGCTTCGTGACGAAATCCATGGAAATGTGATCCCACTTCCATTCAGGAACAGATAGACTGTGCAACAGACCTCCTGGTCGCTTCCGTTCTGCTTTCACCTGTTGACAATTCAAACACCGAGATACAAACCTCGCTACGTCGCTCTTCATTCCCTTCCACCAAAACTGAATCTTCAGATCGTTGTACATCTTATGACCTCCAGGATGAATACTAAACCGACTGCAATGAGCCTCTCGAAGAATACGCTGCCTCAACTCCGAAATATCAGGCACAACAATACGGTTATTCACATACAGTACATCATCTCTAACCTGGAATTCAGACTGATTCCCAGATCTGACTTTCTCTACTGAAACCTGAATGCTCGGCTCAGACTTCTGTGCTTCTCTGATTGAAACAAACAACTCCGGTTCGGCTTGAATAGCAAACACTCTGATAGTCTCCCTATCTGTTTCAAACTCTAAACCAGAAGTGCAACAATCATTGATCAACTGAGAAACACCTATAGTAGAAAAAGATAAAGAACAACTAGGACGTGAATAGGGTGTCCAAGATAACAACTAGGGTGTCCAAGGCTCCAGCTCCCTAGTTCTGCCTTGAACCACCAGCTCCGTCCATCCTGCGACCTGCCCCGTGAAATAGGGTGTCCAAGATAACAACTAGGACGTGAGCGCTAACGCCCAGTACATAGACATGAGTAAACATATGTATATAATGCATGCAACATGATGGCAGACGAAGGGTCATCTGAAAAGTCATGCTCAGTACCGGCGCCACATGAGTGCTGCTACCGCACGGATCAACCTCTGGGTGCAACCACACTCGTCTAGTACACCAGAGTAGACAGACATAAATGCCCCCGCCGTCGCGGTACTCTCAGTGACAGACTATCGAGTATAGAGCTGAGCGGCTCTATAATCAGGTATAACAAGGTATAGGCTCAACGTGTATGTGCACATGATATATGAGTATAGAAAGCGGTAAAACATACATCATGTCACATAATAATGCCAAATAAATGCAACATATAAACATGTATACTCGCTGGCAATCTCAGTCAATGTGTATGTACCTAACACCGAAGTCTGAATTAAGCTGGAAAAAGACAACTCCTAGCTGTCCTAGGTCAACTCCCGACCCGACCTGGTCTTAAGCCCGACCCGACCTGGTTTCTTGGTCCGACCCCGAACTATTCCTTCCCGAGCTCCCGAGCTACTCTTTCCCGAACTCCCGAGCTACTCTTCCCGAGCTACTCTTTTCCGGGCAGAGATATGAAGTGAGATGGAAGTGTGTGAAAATACCTGAACCATCAGCCCCTATTTATAGACAAAATAAACTAGGGTGTTCGGTATTCTCGAGTCGATGTCGAGACGTCCAAGCTCATGTATGCACGCCACGTATCAAAGGCTTGAGCTGATTCACTATCATTTTTGACAGCTCATGCTTAGGCGCCAGCAGTCACACATGCAAGCGTCCACACACCTGCCTGCCTGTCCTTGAGGGTTCAGGCTTGTTTTTGTTGACAAGTGTTCATTCCCGACCTGAACACAATGTGCTCTTCCCATGACCGAACACTACCTTGGCCTTGCACAACACTTTATTAAACTCCTAGACCCGACCCGAGCTACAAATTCTCTTGGCCGAGATCTTAAGTCCAAACCCTCCATTTTCTTGAGCACCCAAGTCCCGACCCGAGCCATGTCCTTCCTTGGCTGAACCCCTCATGGCCGAACCCTCCATTGGTTCCCATCATGACCGACCTGAGCCCCCAAAGGAAGACCCGAGCTCAATCCAAGCTCCATGCCCGAGCTCTAGCTCAATGCCCGAGCCCTAGTCAAAGTCACACACATGGCCAAGCTCTTGATGCCAACCATGTCTGACCCGAGCCACTCATGACCGACCCGAGCCCATGGTCAAATCCATCAACCCTAGCTCATTCTCATACCATGTGTTTTTGATCTTGACTTGTGCTCTGGTTTGTTTAATTAATAACCCTTAATTATGTTTAACATATTATTATCATAAAATGGAATCTGGGTTACTACAAGTCTAGACTCTGATTAGCTTCTGTGAGTAGCTATTATTCTAGTTAAGGCTTTTAGTAGGCATTAATTTATATGGTGATTATATGCTTATAGTCTTGGACTAGAGATAAAGTGTTGCTAAGTTGCTTGTTTTGAGGTACGGACATACTATCCGAGATATCCTGGTTCAGTATGCATGTTCTATATTTGCATGTTCTATATTTGCATGTTTATGTGGCATGGCTTATGTGCATATATTATGTCAAGCTTATTATGCTGCATGCAATTTATGCACTTAATTTTTAAATGATTTAGCTTGACTTTTGTTATGAATCGAGAGGTATTATGCTTATTTCGTTGTTATTTTTGTGATATGCAGAAATTAGACAAGATACGTAAAATGCATGAAAATAGATGTGTTGAGGGTACAAATTGAAAGAGTGGGTGCCCGGTGAGCCAACTTGTGGCTAAGGGCTTTGATGACTCTTTGTATAAACAATCTTTTGTTTAATATAATTTACACTTTTATAAAGGCAATGACTTTATCTTTCTTCAAATTGTTATATTGTGATATACTATTGTTGTTTTGATAAAGACGTTGAATATACTATAGTGTATGTAAGATGTGGTAGTACATGGGGATGTCTATCATGAAACACATCTTATAGTCACTGTATATTCTAAACGGTTCCTAGTCGATTGAGTCGTCCGTTAATAAGGATAAGGATCGCTCGAGATTGAGACTAGCATTTGCGATGCCGAGTACCACGTTTCATTGGTATGGAACATGGAGATGTTCAAAGCATGCAAATGGATATTCATACGATGAATGATCGAACTACCCTATCCGGACTTTCCAAGTGGTTATCACTTATCGAGTGGATAAAGTCCGCGGTTTAGGTTGTACATCATTAGTCCTTACTACTTGAAACATCATTGAGACTCTATATGCTAGTACTGTACTTTGACTCGTTTACCGACTCTATTGGGGTCATCAGGTGTCGGGATTGGGTACAGTTATAACACATATAGGAGTCGATGCTTTGTTGTCAAGGATTCACCACATACTTGCGAGTGTGGATATCCTATGCAATCTGAGGAGATATTAGTGTGACGAATCTCTGGCCAGAGTACATGATGTGTTTTAAGAAATGGTTTCTTAGTAGCACATGCGATGTCACTATTTGATCTTCAAGATGCATTGCATAGTTATCGAATCTCGAACGACTCTTGATTTACCAATGGTTGTTGATTCGATCGGGATATATGGATGAAGGGACCGTACTGTACGCTAACCAAAATCTATTGGTTCTTGCAGGCACTATCAGTGATACCTAGGGAATCATGGGGCGATGTTGCTAGGCGCTCTTACCATGATTCGATGGGCATGCAAGTCGAAAATTGTTGTTCCGAGTCACAAGGAGTTGTGAGCCCACGGCTAGCTGTATCCCTGAACCATTGAGGGTCACACAGAGTAATGGATTTTTAATCCCCGTTGAGATAGTTAAATTTAAAGAGTTAAATTTAATGAACAAAGAAGTGGGACTTCTTATTTAAGAGTAGAGGAGTAAGATTTCCTAAAATGACATAGGGATGGGCATTTTTGGAAATCACTAAATACGGATTCAGAAAATTTATCTTGACTCTAAAAGATGCAGAAATGGTTTCTGTGAACATTGGTGAAATTGGTTTATCAATCTGAGTCACGATGAATTTTATATTAATTTCTGAACATGCGGGCTTTGCTTGTCAGGCTTGAACTTATGACTAATGGGCCCTAAGCTGTTAGCAGCCCACATTATAAATAAGTTATTGCAGTACAGAAATTATAAAAAAAATAGAGGTCACAATTTTCGAAAACCCTAGTTGATTTTCTCTCTAAGTGGCCGCCCCCCTCCCTCTCTGCTCGGGAAAATCCAGCCTGTGAATTTTGAATTTACAGTCTGGTTTAACGGATCAAATTCGTTAATTCTCTTCGTAGAAACTTCTGATAGATTTTCTAGTGCAATCTATCAGAGGGATTAAATCTCTGTTCGTGGACCTGATTGAAGAACAGTTCGTCCATCAGTTCCTGGGATATACAACAAGAGCAGAGTAATCTGTTGGTGTCCATAATCTCGATTCGAGATTGAAGGTAAAAATTTATAATTGTTATTTAATTTTTACACACACAATTTAATCGTAAAGTTTTGATACCCATTATGGAATCGTTCCATATAAAATTTTAAACTTCCGCTGCACCGGGTATCAATTCTGATTGATCTGATCGCCGTTCTCCTACAGTGGTATCAGAGCCAGGTTGCTCAGATCAAGCGATTAAATTAATCGATTGTACAAAAATTTTTAAGCCTCGATTTTTGAAACAAAATAATTTTTTTAAAAAAAAAATAAAATTTTTCGGGCAAAAAACACGGGCAGCGATTGGATCGCTGCCCAGCGCAGCGCACGGCGCTGCGCAGGGCGGCGCACGGCGCTGCCCATGGGCGGCGACGTGATCGCTGCCCAGCCCGAGCCCCTTTGGGGCGCGGGCAGCCCGGAAGTGTCCCGGGCGGCCCGCGAAAATTAATTTTTATTTTTTAAATTAAAATTTTAATATGTTAAAATTCTAATTTTGGTCCGATCGAAAATTTTTTTTGATTGGTCCACGAGGCGTCGGATCGAATTGTTCGAGTCCGAAAATTTTAAAATTGATTTTTGGATAAATTTAAATTTTTGGAAAATTTATAGATTTTATCCGTTAAATCAGATTTTATGAAATTAATTATTTTTGGTATGATTGATGATAAGATATGATCTTATGGAAATATTGAGTAAAATATGATTTTATGTATAAAATTGGATTTAATATGTAAAATATGATTTTATTTGATAAAAAGATAAAATATAATTTTGTATGTAAAATGAGATTTTATATATGGAATATGATTTTATCCTTTTAAATTTAATTGTCATTGCATGTTATCCAATAAATTAATTTTGAATTAAATATTATTGGATAAGGATGATCGATTGCCATGACCAATTTTGTAGGTGTATGTTAGGAATTTACATTTGTTTTTATTGTTGTTGGATTTATTAATGGGCCTGGTTTATGACCCAATATGAATTGTCATATGTAATAAAAGTGGGCCTGGTTTATGGCCCGTTCCCACCCCTTGAAATGTATCCCCTACTTGGCATGGTTATTTATTGTAAATACATTAGACTTAGTGGGAGATGAAGATTTAAAGACGGAGGTGGGCCCAGCAGACAATAAAGACTGAAGAAATGTAAATTGGAAGCTCAATGTAATAGGATTGCATTGCATACCTGCATATTACCTAGGATTGGACTAAGACTCGTGATTGGCAACCACGGGTCGATTAGAAATGGAATCGATCATCCTATATAATATATGATATTATCGTTGTATGCATGTTTTAGACAAAATTGTATGAATCCGGCAAGCATACAAATTTTAAAATGATGAGACAAATTTTCAAAATTAAAATCCCTCATTTTAAATATGATTTAAAATTGATATCAAGATAAATAAAGGAAATTTAAATATTGTTTAAATGTTCCTACCTTCCATCAACGATCAATGTATGAGATGCTACCCGCGGATACGGTCCGGCTCATATTATTGGGGGGGCCCGTTCGTCGGAAAGCTGTACATTGGATCGACACATGTTGTAAGTTGGGTGGAACTCCCATGGGATCGGCTCATATTATTGGGGGATCCACATGGCGACCGTCCATCACAACTTAATATTGATGGGTCATCTTGACATGTCACAATAAACGGCGTCATATTATTGGGCCCTTATTGGACATGAGGTAAAAACGTGGAGGTTGCTTTGGAAGCAATTGGGCTCTACCTTTTGAAAATTATGGTTGGCTGATATTATTCGGGACCATAGTTTGTTAATTGGACTCCATGTTCTCACTAAGGAAAACAGTTTCCCGTTTTCACTAGAGGGTAGTGAAATCGTTAAAATAGTGGGAGTGAGATTCATAAAATAAATTTCGCCTATTTTATGTCTTAGTAAATTAATTAAACAATCACTGATTATTGTCTGTTTCTTTTCAGTATTTCATAAAGATGAATTCGCGTAATCCACTATTCTCTATCCTCGAACAAAATAAACTGACTGGCGCAAACTATACGGAATGGTTCCGTAAGTTGAAGATTGTCTTGACCTCGGAGAAGATGCTCTACGTGTTAAAAAAATCTCCTCCGAAGGAAGCACCAGCTGATGTAAGTCCAGAAGAGTTGGCCAAACTTGATACATGGTGGGACCATGATATCAATGCCAAATGCTATATGCAAGCCTCGATGTCTGATGAACTCCAGAGGCGATTTGAGGACACCGTGAATGCTGCTGACATTCACGTACAACTCAAGGAACTTTTTGAGGCTCAATCGAGAGCTGAAAGGTTCGCTACTGTAAAAGAGCTAATGACGTGTCGCATGCGTGAAGGGACTTCGGTCCGTGATCATGAGGTACGAGTGATTTGGCTCATACAGAAGTTGGTAACGCTTGATTTGGTGTTGGAGCATGAACTCAACGTGGACTTATTACTTCTATCTCTTCCTTCTTCGTTTGACGGATTTGTGGTGAATTTCAATATGAACAAGATAGAGGCCTCCCTTGAAGAGATGGTCAATATGCTTGTAACATATGAAGCCACTTTAAAGAAGGATAAACCGGCTTTCTTGGTTGGCTCCTCTTCTTCTGCTAAGAAGGGGCCAAGTACAAAGGGTAAGAAACGTTCTGCCCCACCCAAGAAAACCGAACCCGAGAAGAAGTACAAGACAAAAGCTTCAAACATGGAAAAATCCAAGGATGTTTGCCATTACTGCAAGAAACCCGGTCATTGGAAACGTAACTGCATGGAATATCTAGAGCAGTTGCGAACTGCGAAGGGTATGTTCTATATTGAAATAAATGTTTCACTTAATACTACTTCTTGGGTATTGGATACCGGATGTGGATCTCACATTTGCAATGATTTGCAGGTGATGACAAGAAGTCGCAAGCTTAGAATGGGTGAGACCCAGCTGAGGCTCGGAAATGGTTCTAGAGTTGAAGCTAAAGCTGTAGGAGACGTTTATTTAAATTTGCAGAACGATTTTAAGTTACTTTTGAGAGATGTTTTATTTGTTCCAGATTTGATTAAAAACATTATTTCTGTTTCTATGCTTGATAGAGATGGTTTTTCTTGCAATTTTGTGAATGGGATTTGCAATATTTACAAGAATGAATGTTTAATTGGAAATGGACAACTTGAAAACGATCTATATAACTTAAAATTAAAAGACGTTCCAATAAATTATGTTGATAAACTGGTAACAACAAACAAAAGGAAAATCGATAGTCAAAACCCGGCAAACCTTTGGCATGCTAGGCTAGGTCATATTTCCTCAAGGAGGATGAACAAGCTAGTGGGAGAGGGCATGTTTGATATGTCTGATATTAACTCTCTACCTACTTGTGAGTCCTGCCTGAAAGGAAAAATTACTAAATCTCCTTTTAAGGGGAAACCTGAGCGTAGTCAAAATCTGTTGGATTTGATCCATACAGACGTTTGTGGTCCATTTAGAATTGGTACTCAATATGGCCACACCTACTTCATTACCTTTACTGATGATTATTCTAGGTATGGGTATTTATCTTTAATGAAATATAAGTCTGAAGCATTTGAAAAGTTCAAAGAATTCAAGGCTGAAGTAGAAAACAAGCTAGGTAAAAGTATTAAAGCACTTCGATCGGATCGAGGTGGAGAATACTTAAGTACCGAGTTTTTGGACTATCTGAAAGAGAATGAGATTCTCTCTCAGTGGACTCCTCCTATGACACCTCAGCTAAATGGTGTATCAGAGCGTCGTAATCGAACTTTGTTGGACATGGTTCGATCCATGATGAGCTTCACTGAGCTTCCACCTTCGTTTTGGGGCTATGCGCTTGAAACGGCGGTATTATTGTTGAACAACGTCCACACCAAAGCAGTGGAAAAAACACCATACGAGTTATGGAATGGCAAAGCTCCTAAGTATTCGTACTTGAGGATTTGGGGATGTCCTGCTTACGTGAAGCAGACAGTGAGAGATAAGTTGGATAGTCGATCCACCTTATGTTATTTTGTAGGGTATCCGAAGAATTCAATCGGATATTATTTCTATCATCCTGCTGAAACAAAGGTGTTTGTTTCAAGGAATGCCACCTTCTTGGAGAAGGAGTTCTTATTGGATAAGAAAGGCGAGATGATGGAACTCGAAGAAATTCGAGAAGAACCCGAAATACAAAATAATGATCCTACACCTCAGGAACCATTGATGGACACGCCTATACCTAGAAGATCCGAGAGGACTTCTAGACCTCCTATTCGATATGGTCTTCTTCTTGAAGGGGATCAAGATGAACCCGACGTTGGATGTGATCCAAGAAACTTCAAGGAAGCAATTTCTGATGCGGATTCAAATTTATGGCTTGAAGCTATGCAGTCGGAAATAGATTCGATGCATGCAAACCAAGTTTGGTCTTTAGTAGATCCTCCCGATGGAATTGTTCCAATAGGGTGTAAATGGATCTACAAGAGAAAGCTTGGGCATGATGGTAAGGTATTGACCTACAAGGCACGATTGGTGGCGAAAGGTTATACTCAAAGACAAGGAGTTGACTATGATGAAACCTGTTCACCAGTTGCAATGTTCAAGTCCATAAGAATCCTTATTGCCATAGCTGCTTGGTATGACTATGAGATATGACAAATGGATGTGAAGACTGCATTTCTTAATGGAAACATTAAGGAAGAGATCTATATGACGCAGCCTGAGGGATACACATCCATGGGAAGCGAGCATAAGGTATGCAAGCTTCAGAGATCAATCTATGGTCTAAAACAAGCATCAAGAAGTTGGAACCAAAAATTTGATGAAACAATAAAGGATTTTGGTTTCATCAAGAACCCGGAGGAACCATGCGTGTACAAGAAATTAGTTAAGGATGTTGTGACATTCTTAGTACTTTATGTTGATGACATCCTACTCATTGGGAATGACGTAGGGATGTTGCAGTCAACAAAGATATGGTTATCAGGTAGATTCTCGATGAAGGATTTGGGTAAGGCATCCTATATTCTAGGGATACAGATCTATAGAGATAGATCTAAGAGAATGATAGGACTCACTCAAGCAACCTACATCGACACCATATTGAAAAGGTTTTCAATGGATGGGTCCAAGAGAGGACATCTACCCATGTGTCATGGAGTTTCTCTATCCAAGTCTATGTGTCCCAAGACTGATGAAGAGATAGAGAAAATGACACATGTACCATATGTGTCAGCCATAGGTAGTATCATGTATGGGATGATATCTACCAGACTGGATGTAGCATTTGCTCTGAGTGTCACGAGCAGATATCAAGCTAATCCCGGTCAAATGCATTGGAAAGTCGTGAAGGACATTCTTAAGTACTTACGAAGGACTAAGAATATGTTCATGTTATATTGAGGAAGAGAACTAAAATTGGAAGGCTATACCGACTCTAGCTTCCAAAGTGACGTGGATGACTCGAAGTCAACCTCTGGATTTGTGTTCATGCTCAATGGCGGTGCTGTCTCTTGGAAGAGTTCCAAGCAGGACACCACAGCGGATTCCACCACTGAGGCAGAATACATTGCAACATCAGCTGCTGCTAAAGAGGCCGTTTGGATGAGGAATTTCGTCCAAGAGTTGGGCGTCATTCCTGAAGTTGTTGGTCCAGTCCCGGTGTACTGTGACAACACGGGTGCCGTTGCTCAAGCAAAGGAACCAAGGTCTCATCAAAGATCCAAACACGTACTGAGGAAATACCACATCATCCGGGAGATTGTGGAAAGAGGAGACATCACTGTCGAGAGAGTGGCCTCTGCAGACAATATCGCTGATCCACTTACTAAGCCCTTGCCAGGACCATTATTTGACAAACATCGCGAAGCAATGGGTCTACGTAGTATGACTAGTTGGCTTTAGGGCAAGTGGGAGATTGAAAGAGTGGGTGCCCGGTGAGCCAACTTGTGGCTAAGGGCTTTGATGACTCTTTGTATAAACAATCTTTTGTTTAATATAATTTACACTTTTATAAAGGAATTGACTTTATCTTTCTTCAAATTGTTATATTGTGATATACTATTGTTGTTTTGATAAAGACCTTGAATATACTATAGTGTATGTAAGATGTGGTAGTACATGGGGATGTCTATCATGAAACACATCTTATAGTCACTGTATATTCTAAACGGTTCCTAGTCGATTTAGCCGTCCGTTAATAAGGATAAGGATCGCTCGAGATTGAGACTAGCATTTGCGATGCCGAGTACCACGTTTCATTGGTATGGAACATGGAGATGTTCAAAGCATGCAAATGGATATTCATACGATGAATGATCGAACTACCCTATCCGGACTTTCCAAGTGGTTATCACTTATCGAGTGGATAAAGTCCACGGTTTTGGTTGTACACCATTAGTCCTTACTACTTGAAACATCATTGAGACTCTATATGCTAGTACTGTACTTTGACTCGTTTACCGACTCTATTGGGGTCATCAGGTGTCGGGATTGGGTACAGTTACAACACATATAGGAGTCGATGCTTTGTTGTCAAGGATTCACCACATACTTGCGAGTGTGGATATCCTATGCAATCTGAGGAGATATTAGTGTGACGAATCTCTGGCCAGAGTACATGATGTGTTTTAAGAAATGGTTTCTTAGTAGCACATGCGATGTCACTATTTGATCTTCAAGATGCATTGCATAGTTATCGAATCTCGAACGACTCTCGATTTACCAATGGTTGTTGATTCGATCGGGATATATGGATGAAGGGACCGTACTGTATGCTAACCAAAATCTATTGGTTCTTGCAGGCACTATCAGTGATACCTAGGGAATCATGGGGCGATGTTGCTAGGCGCTCTTACCATGATTCGATGGGCAAGTCGGAAATTGTTGTTCCGAGTCACAAGGAGTTGTGAGCCCACGGCTAGCTGTATCCCTGAACCATTGAGGGTCACATAGAGTAATGGATTTTTAATCCCCGTTGAGATAGTTAAATTTAAAGAGTTAAATTTAATGAACAAAGAAGTGGGACTTCTTATTTAAGAGTAGAGGAGTAAGATTTCCTAAAATGACATAGGGATGGGCATTTTTGGAAATCACTGAATACGGATTCAGAAAATTTATCTTGACTCTAAAAGATGCAGAAATGGTTTCTGTGAACATTGGTGAAATTGGTTTATCAATCTGAGTCACGATGAATTTTATATTAATTTCTGAACATGCGGGCTTTGCTTGTCAGGCTTGAACTTATGACTAATGGGCCCTAAGCTGTTAGCAGCCCACATTATAAATAAGTTATTGCAGTACAGAAATTATAAAAAAAACAGAGGTCACAATTTTCGAAAACCCTAGCTGATTTTCTCTCTAAGTGGCCGCCCCCCTCCCTCTCTGCTCGGAAAAATCCAGCCTGTGAATTTTGAATTTACAGTCTGGTTTAACGGATCAAATTCGTTAATTCTCTTCATAGAAACTTCTGATAGATTTTCTAGTGCAATCTATCAGAGGGATTAAATCTCTATTCGTGGACCTGATTGAAGAATAGTTCGTCCATCAGTTCCTGGGATATACAACAAGAGCAGAGTAATTTGTTGGTGTCCATAATCTCGATTCGAGATTGAAGGTAAAAATTTATAATTGTTATTTAATTTTTACACACACAATTTAATCGTAAAGTTTTGATACCCATTATGGAATCGTTACATATAAAATTTTAAACTTCCGCTGCACCGGGTATCAATTCTGATTGATCTGATCGCCGTTCTCCTACACAAATGAGGTTAAATAAGAATTAAAACATGATTTTGGGAGCACAAAGAAAGAGCCTAAGCATCGGAAGAGGAACCTAAAGCGTCGGAAAATGATTTTGGATGTGCAGAGTGGCGCCTAGGCACCTCAATGATGAGGTTAGTGCATGGAGGTAGCACCTAGGAGCCACCATGAGGCGCCTAGGTGCCGTTGGTTTGACCTGACCAGCACCTAGGCGCCGATCCCTATGGAAAAACGTGAAAAAAAGAGTTTTTTGCAACTCAAAAAACCGGACGTGTTGGGCTTTAATTCTCAAGCGTCGAGACTTATAAAAGACATATTCTAACCTACATAATGTGGGAATCAAACGCACACAACACAACACAAACCAGATTTGAGAGCTGAACGACACAAGAGAAGCAAGGGTTTGAAGGAAAATCGATTGCGAAGACGAAGAACGCTGAATCTGGAGACAGAGACGCGGATTTGGCTTCGATGTTCTTTCTCTTTTCTCTCCTAATTTTGAAGTTTGATTTTTAGATTCATAAACATGTCTTTGTTTTTGTCTTTTTTCATTATGAACTAAGCTTTTTATTCTAGAGGAATGACATAGCTTAGTTGAGACGATTTCTATGACTCTTTGATTTATGTGATTGAATTCCTCAAGTTTACTTGTGTTTTTTTGGATTTTAATGTCTTTCAATTTATTGGTCATAGATTTAATGTTAAATTTATTTGGAATCTGACATTCGGGAGAAGAGATTTTGAATAGGATCATAGGAAAATACACTGTTGAATGTTTATATAGCTCGGGAGGCATATAACATCAACAAAGCTTAAATAAGAACATCTTTTTGACAATATAATTAAGTTTAGATTTTTAATAGGGATATTGGAATCAAAACTTAATTGATAAATTATATTTTTTACTTGGGAAAGGAAAATAGAAATAAGTAAGTGTTATTGGCTATTAAATAAGTGGAATTAATGAAAATAAATTCGTTAGAAGTAGTCATCATCAAAACTAAGTGAAATCAAACTTCTAGATATTTTTCTCTCCTTGATATCTCTTTATTGTGTGTGTTGCTTGCTGGTTTTTCAAGTTAATTTATTTATGTTGAACATATCTGATTTCTGAATTTTCTAAATAAAGTCTGGTCTATTTTAATTACAAGCAATTATATAATTTTAAATATATACTCCATATGAAAAGATACTCTACTCAATTTTTATTAAAACTTGACATTGTGCACTTGCGATCATAAAATACGCAACATGTATTCTGTCGGTTGGTTTGATGAATCATTTGAGTTTTCGCTGGTTATTAATTGATTATTGTGCTTTAAGATATTTATTGTATGCTTAAGTTTGATTAGTAGGTGATTCCGAAGCGGGCCACTACGCAGATTCCATCAGTGCTATAAACTCCCAGATAGAAGGAATCACTGCCACTACTCAGGCGCATTATGTGTCTATTCAGAGTCTAGATAACAAAGTTGATGGCATTTATGCTCAAATTGCTGATCGTTTTCAATTTATTGTGGATGCTGATGCCAAAAAAAAATACAAAAATAAGGCCACCGTAGTCTTAGTCTGTTGTTGCAAGGCATACTCAAGAAGAAGACAGGAGATTGGATCCTGAACCTGAACCGATCGATATACCAATGGCCAATTCTCCTATCAACCCAAACTTGTTTTATCTAGATTAGATACTCTACTTAATGCTCTGCTTTTACTTTAAATTTCCATGTTTAATAATTTAAGTTATTGTCTAAAAATCTCTTCAATTTTTTTTTTTTTTTTTTTTTTTGCTAGGTTTGGAATCACCAAAAATAGGGAAGTTGTTAAGTAGTTTAAAATTTTGGTGATTACAGCCAGTAGACCTAGACTAGTCAAAATCAGTAGAACACTAGAAGATAACAACAGACAAGAAAAAACAGATCTCACTCTAAGATAAAACCAGTAGATATCTCAGCCAAAGAAAAACCAGTAGACATTATTCTGAGATAAACAGAGTACTATAATTTCAGTATTATCTCATTTAATAGCAGTTCTGAAATATAGGACATCACATTAATTAAATGAACCGTACAATAACATTTATTGCATATTTCTATTTTGAGAATGAAAGATATGAGAAGATAAAAGTAGTCTATCTTTTGGTACAGGTGCATTAAATGAAGCTTTAAAAGATTTGTTTTGTTAACGTTGAAGAAACACTATATAAAGCTCTTTGACATCGTCAAGGAAAGTAGTGAAACACTTGCTATCAAAATTTTCATCAATTTTCAAGTTTCTCTACTCCTCAACTACTTAAGTCACTCTAGCACGCTCAAAAAAATATATCAGATATTCAAGATCAATTTGTGTCTATTATCTATCTTTTTTTTTTAAATCTTACTAAGAAAAGTGAACCGATTGTAAAACTGAGAAAATAGTTTTTTCTCATAAGTAATTCACAGTAGGCAAAGGTAAGCCATGCTGAAGTCGGTTTGTACAAAGTCGTGTACCAATCAAATATTCTAGTGATACATTCTGAAAACATAAGAAGGAGAGACGTATAAGGTTTTCATCCTTCAAACTTCCTAAAACAAATCAGTATGCATCACCCTCTCTTTTGTCATTAGCTTCAACAAATCCAGTAGACTGTTTTTTGCACTATTCTAGTAGCCTACTGCTTTGGTATTCAAAATGAGATCACCTATATTGCTGCCACCTAACAGAACTTGTAGATAAAACACTACGTATAAAAAAATCATTTATTTATTTATTTATTTTAATATGGAGGAATGCTCATACACAAATATATTAACTATGAATTTAATAAATCTGCTCGAATAGTTTTGACGTCGGCTCCATATGGGGACCCTTTGTGCTCTCCGGAGTCTTGGCTCACTCCACAGTGCACCCCTTGATAATCTATGTCTAAATGTTGATGCAGCTTTTAATGAGAGCATTAATAGCTATGCAATTGGAGGTGTCATCAGGAATCACGAAGGTCAATCGATTTTAGCTTTTGTAAAAAAGATTGAGAAACCCCCATCGGTCCTATATGCTGAACTACTTGCTATTAAAGATGGGCTAAAGATTTCTAGTGAACATAATCTTCAGATTCATCATATCACCTCGGATTCTTTTCTTACTATGCAAGCAGTCATGTATGAAGAAGAAAACCTCAGTTATGTCGTTGCTCTTGCTACAGATATCAACTACTACTAGCTTCTCCGGGAAATCCCACTATTAGACTCAGGCCCGGACCTGACATGAGACGAATGAGTCTACCACCTCAGGCCCATGTCCAAAAGAGGGCCCAAAAAAATTAATAAATTATTATTAGTGTATGTGCGCCATAAAATATTTTTTAAATTTCATGATTTTGTCAAAAAAAATAGTATTATTGCAACTTTGTCCTCTTCATCAAGTCATCTTTATGTCTGAATCTGAGGTTCGAGTCACATCGCATGATAATTAATGGAGTTGACTCTTGGGTTTCAATTTCACCACTCTCTTTCATTATTGATTTTTGGATTTCATATACTAATTATATGTTATTTTTATTTTTATTTTCTAATTTTTTTGATTTTTTTAGGAATGTTTGTGATATTTTTTATTAGTGGGCATGATTAGGTATAGTGTAAGAAATTTTTTCAACCGGTGCATTCATTTTTTTGAGTTTCGTATTTTGTCAAATAATTGATGTTTTTGCTAATAAAATAGCAAAGTATTATTTAAGTGATTATTTATAATATTTTAGTTTATTATTTAATGACATTATAAAATTTTTTAACAGCATATGTTTTTCTTATAACTAAGTTTATAGTATTTTGCATATTTAGTTTTCAAAAACTCTCTTAAATAATAATTTTTAAAAAATTGAAAAAATTATTTTGAAGTTCGACTCAGACACTAAAAATCATAGGTACGGAACTGCTCTTAGTCATATACGCCGATTTGCGAATGTTGTTGCACATTTGATTACCGATTGTTTTCTCCTTTTTGGCTATTAATCTTATAATTAAGGATTTTTCTCTCTTTCAATAAAGAGTAACACTCCTGTGAGATAGTCTTATCCGTGAGACGGGTCAACCTTACCCATATTTATAATAATAAGTATTACTTTTGGCATAAATTGTAATACTTTTTAATGGATAACTCATACAAGAGATCTGTCTCATAAAAATGACCCTTTCACACCGAATTTCATCACCTTCCTGAAAGGTGATACTCGCAAGAACACATATTCACCAAGCTCAAACTGCAATGGTCTGCGATGAATATTAGCATAACTGACTTGTCTATCTTGAGCAGTTTTGATTCTCTGCTTGATCAAATCTACCTTGTCTACAATCTGCTGCACCAACTCAGGACCCTCGACTTGTCGTTCTCCTACTTCATTCCAAAATAACGGAGTACAACACCGTCGACCATACAATGCCTCGAAAGGTGCCATATCAATACTACGATGATAACTGTTGTTGTAGGAAAATTCGATCAAAGGTAATTGATCCTGCCAAGATAAACCAAAGTCCATGACAGAAGAACGTAGCATATCCTCCAACGTACGAATCGTCCGCTCTGACTGCCCGTCAGTCTCTGGATGATATGCAGTGCTCAAACTCATAGTAGTACCCAATGCCTGCTGAAAACTACCCCAGAAACGTGAGGTAAATCGCAGGTCTCTATCACTGACTATGCTCACTGGAATCCCATGTAATCGCACTATCTCCTGGATGTATAAGAGTGCCATGCGATCATAAGAATACTCCCGGTTGTAAGGAATGAAATGTGCTGATTTTTTCAGATGGTCAACAACGACCCAGATAGCATCACACTGACGTGACGTCATAGGCAAGTGGGTAACAAAATCCATAGTCACGTGCTCCCACTTCCATTCGGGAATCTCAAGATTCTGCATTAATCCACCTGGTCTTCGGTGTTCATCCTTGACCTGTTGACATACCAAACATCTTGAAACAAATTGATATACACTCCGCTTCATCTCTTTCCACCAGAATCTAGTTCGCAAGTCCTTATACATTTTCATGCTTCCAGGATGAACTGATAATCGACTCCTGTGAGCTTGAGAAAGAATATCATTCCTGAGCTCCGCAATATTAGGTACAACCACTCGATTAGATAAGCACAATAAACCATCTGCCTGAAAATGGAATCCAGCTGTATTAACCCCATTGGCTAGACATGCCAAACGCTGAGTCTTAACATCAGATATCTGAGCATCTCTGATCCGAGAATATAATGCTGGCTCAGATAGAATAGTATACAATCGAATCCCATTTCTCCCTTTCCTGTGCTTGAGCGTAAAACTCAATGAACAACACTCTTGAATCATATGAGATATTTCATTAGTCTGAAGTGCAGAAAGTCTCACCTGCCGACTCAAAGCATCGGCAGTAAGATTAGCAGAACCTGGATGATATTTTATTTCACAATCATAATCCTTCAGAAGATCCATCCAGCGTCTCTGTCTCATATTCAACTCTGCCTGAGTGAATAAATACTTCAAACTCTTGTGATCCGTAAATATCTCAAATTTCTCGCCATAAAGATAATGCCTCCAGATCTTGAGCGCAAATACAATGGCGACTAACTTGAGATCATGCACTGGATAATTATTCTCATGCGTCTTCAATTGTCGAGAAGCATAGGCAATAACATGTCCATGCTGTGTCAGAACACATCCTAACCCCTGACCAGAGGCATCAGTATAAACAACATAACCTCCTGATCCAGAAGGTAGAGCTAGCACAGGTGCAGTAGTAAGACGTCTACGCAGCTCGTGAAATGACTCCTCACAATCCGAGGACCATATAAAGGTAACATCTTTACGAGTAAGCTGAGTCAAAGGCCTGGCCAACTGTGAAAAATTCTCGATGAACCGACGGTAATATCCAGCTAGACCCAAGAAACTACGAATCTCAGCAACCGTCGTCGGTCGAGACCAGTTCAGCACTGCCTCTATCTTACTGGGATCAACAGATATTCCTTCACAATAAATCACATGACCGAGAAACACTACCCGATCAAGCCAGAATTCACACTTGCTCAATTTCGCATACAGCTGCTTTTCTCGTAACGTTTGCAAAACAATCCTCAAATGCTGTGCATGCTCATCCTTGTCATGAGAATAGACAAGAATATCATCAATGAAGACGATGACAAATCTATCCAGATATTCTCGAAATACTTGATTCATCAGATTCATAAAGACTGCCGGTGCATTCGTCAAACCGAATGGCATTACCAGAAATTCATAATGCCCGTATCTGGTCCTAAATGCAGTTGTAGAAATATCTGAGTCTCGTACCCTCATCTGGTGATATCCCGATCTTAGATCTATCTTAGAATAGACAGAAGTACCCTGTAGTTGATCGAACAGATCATCAATCCGCGGCAAAGGATACTTATTCTTGATGGTGACACGATTCAACTGCCTGTAATCAATACATAATCGCATCGATCCATCCTTCTTCTTGACAAACAAAACAGGTGCTCCCCACGGAGAAACACTCGGACGAATATATCCCTTATCAAGCAGATCCTGCAACTGCTGTTTCAATTCCTTCATCTCTGACGGTGCCAGACGATAAGGTGTTCGGGATATAGGCGTAGTTCCTGGTACTAGATCGATACCAAATTCAACCTCTCGAACCGGAGGAAAACCAGGAATCTCATCAGGGAATACATCAGGAAACTCACTGAATATCGGTAGCTGATCAATACCCGGACTACTCATGGACATATCAACTGCATAGATGAGGTAGCCCTCCCCACCTGACTCCAAGACATGACATGCCTTCAGAGCCGAAACAAGTGGCATCGGAGTTCGCGCACCCTCACCATAAAAATACCAGCTATCACCCTCATCCGGATGAAACTGAACCAGATGCTGATAACAATCCACAGTAGCGTGATACAAAGTCAGCATATCTATTCCCAAAATACAATCAAAGTCCGTCATCGCTAATATCATCAAATTAGCCGATAACACGTTACCCTCAAACTCTAGAAGGCAACCCATCACTAGACGCTTAGTCACTACCTCCTGCTCTAACGGAGTAGACACAACTAAATCCATATCTAATGATACATAAGGTAATCTATGTCTCTTGACAAAACGGCTAGAAATAAAGGAATGCGATGCTCCAGTATCAATTAAAACAAGTGCAGGAATACCACACAACAAAAAGGTACCTGCCAACATGCGATCGCTTCCCTCAGTAGCCTGGTCCTGAGACAGAGCAAACACCTGCCCTTGAGTCTGGGGACAATAACCAGAAGAACTCTGTGGTGCTGGCTGCTGACGTGGAACAATAGAAGCCTGAGATCCAACCTGGAATCCCGATCCACTAACAGAACCCATGCGCTGAGGACAATCTCTCCGCAGATGTCCCTGCTGACCACAAATATAACACGCCCCAGTAGCTCTCCGACATGAAGCTGCAGGATGCTTCCCTCCACAATGGCTACAAAACTCCTCCTTCTTCTTCTTCTTCCCAAAACGGAACATACCTCGTGAACCACGAGATCCAGATGAAGTAGTAGGAGTAGAAGAAGACGTAGGTCCAGATGGCACAACAGATTGAGCTCTAGGCTCAAAAGATCCACTAGGCTGTGCTGACATCATCAACTGTCCCCGCCTATTGCTGGTCTCCACAAGATGGCAACGGTTCACCAAAGTCTCATAAGATACCGGATCATCACAAATGACAACTTGTGAGTAGATATCTTGGTTCAAGCCTTGCAGAAAGAGATCATACTTCAATGCATCACTTTCATTGATATGAGGACTGAAAGGTAGCAGATCAAGAAATCGTTGCTGATATTGATCAATAGTCATTGATCCTTGCCTCAGAGTAAGCAACTCCATAGATCGTGCTTGGCGAACAGCCGGAGGAAAATACAGTTTCTGGAACTGCTGACAGAAATCCCCCCAAGTCACCTGTCCTCTCTCAGTACGTGCCTGAGCAGCCTTGGCATCCCACCAAAAACGTGCTCGATCCTCTAGAATGAATTCCAGAACTTCCAGTTTCTGCTCCTCAGTGCACTCGAAAGCTCGAAACGTACTCTCGAGTTTAGACATCCAACTCCGTGCCTGTTCAGGATTCTCGCCTCCCACTAAGGGTTTCGGTCCTACCTGCATGAACTTATTAATAGTATAGCGATGTCTACCCTCATGAGGACGATGCTGATCATGACGATGATGACGATGATGATGACCACCTCCCTGGCCAACACTACCGTGACTCTCGTCAGCCATATCCTGAAAAGAATTGCACATTAAAAATCCCAAATGCTCAAGAATTACTCAAGACTAAACTAAATCCCAATTACTAATCCCAAAATCTAAGCATGCTCTGATAGCAAAAATGTAGTGACCCTGCATGGAATCACCTACTAACTGGCAACTTAATAGCATGCAATAACTTAATAAAGCAAAATGCTTAACAGAGTAAAAACGTGCGGAAACATATCCATAATTTACATATCAGCTTAGTAAAATAAGTCTAGGCTTAATACTGTAGTGATACAACCATATCGAAAATCTTAAAAGTAAACATTATACAGCTAAACAAATCTTGCTGTATAAAATCTCATCAAGGCTCCAGCTCCCTAGTTCTGCCTTGAACCACCAGCTCCGTCCATCCTGCGACCTGCCCCGTGAAATAGGGTGTCCAAGATAACAACTAGGACGTGAGCGCTAACGCCCAGTACATAGACATGAGTAAACATATGTATATAATGCATGCAACATGATGGCAGACGAAGGGTCATCTGAAAAGTCATGCTCAGTACCGGCGCCACATGAGTGCTGCTACCGCACGGATCAACCTCTGGGTGCAACCACACTCGTCTAGTACACTAGAGTAGACAGACATAAATGCCCCCGCCGTCGCGGTACTCTCAGTGGCAGACTATCGAGTATAGAGCTGAGCGGCTCTATAATCAGGTATAACAAGGTATAGGCTCAACGTGTATGTGCACATGATATATGAGTATAGAAAGCGGTAAAACATACATCATGTCACATAATAATGCCAAATAAATGCAACATATAAACATGTATACTCGCTGGCAATCTCAGTCAATGTGTATGTACCTAACACCGAAGTCTGAATTAAGCTGGAAAAAGACAACCCCTAGCTGTCCTAGGTCAACTCCCGACCCGACCTGGTCTTAAGCCCGACCCGACCTGGTTTCTTGGTCCGACCCCGAACTATTCCTTCCCGAGCTCCCGAGCTACTCTTTCCCGAACTCCCGAGCTACTCTTCCCGAGCTACTCTTTTCCGGGCAGAGATATGAAGTGAGATGGAAGTGTGTGAAAATACCTGAACCATCAGCCCCTATTTATAGACAAAATAAACTAGGGTGTTCGGTATTCTTGAGTCGATTTCGAGACGTCCAAGCTCATGTATGCACGCCACGTATCAAAGGCTTGAGCTGAGTCACTATCATTTTTGACAGCTCATGCTTAGGCACCAGCAGTCACACATGCAAGCGTCCACACACCTGCCTGCCTGTCCTTGAGGGTTCAGGCTTGTTTTTGTTGACAAGTGTTCATTCCCGACCTGAACACAATGTGCTCTTCCCATGACCGAACACTACCTTGGCCTTGCACAACACTTTATTAAACTCCTAGACCCGACCCGAGCTACAAATTCTCTTGGCCGAGATCTTAAGTCCAAACCCTCCATTTTCTTGAGCACCCAAGTCCCGACCCGAGCCATGTCCTTCCTTGGCTGAACCCCTCATGGCCGAACCCTCCTTTGGTTCCCATCATGACCGACCTGAGCCCCCAAAGGAAGACCCGAGCTCAATCCAAGCTCCATGCCCGAGCTCTAGCTCAATGCCCGAGCCCTAGTCAAAGTCACACACACGGCCAAGCTCTTGATGCCAACCATGTCTGACCCGAGCCACTCATGACCGACCCGAGCCCATGGTCAAATCTATCAACCCTAGTTCATTCTCATACCATGTGTTTTTGATCTTGACTTGTGCTCTGGTTTGTTTAATTAATAACCCTTAATTATGTTTAACATATTATTATCATAAAATGGAATCTGGGTTACTACACTCCCTATCTGTTTCAAACTCTAAACCAGAAGTGCAACAATCATCGATCAACTGAGAAACACCAATAGTAGTAAGAGATAAAGAACAAAGCTTTCGGCTCAAGGCATCTGCAACTGCATTCGACTTCCCTGGATAGTACTTGATTTCACAGTCGAAATCCTTCAACAGATCTAACCATCTTCTCTGTCTCATATTTAGCTCTGCCTGTGAAAACAAGTATTTAAGGCTCTTATGGTCAGAAAAGATCTCGAAAGACTCACACCATAAAGATAGTGATGCCAGATCTTCAGAGCAAAGATGATCGCAGCTAGTTCAAGATCATGGATCGGATAACGAGTCTCGTGCGGTTTCAGCTGCCTCGATGCATACGCTATCACATGCTTATGCTGCATAAGAACACAACCCAAGCCTCGGTTAGAAGCATCACAATAGACTATGAAACCTCCAGTACCCTTCGGAATAGAAAGAATTGGAGCACTGGTCAGTCTCCTCTTCAGATCAACAAAGCTAGCCTCACAATCTGGAGTCCAAACAAAAGGCGCATTCTTCTGAGTCAGCTGGGTAATAGGCTTGGCAATAGACTAGAAACCCTCGATGAAACGACGGTAATAACCAGCTAAACCCATGAAGCTTCGGATCTCCGGCACTGAAGTAGGTCTAGGCCAATTCATAACCGCTTCAATCTTGCTGGGATCGACAGAAATCCCATCTTCAGAAATAATATGACCGAGAAAGACAACTCAATCTAACCAGAATTCACACTTAGACAGCTTGGCAAACAACTGCTCAACTCGCAAAATCTGCAGTAAGGTCCTCAAGTGCTCTGCATGGTCAGTACGGTTCTTCGAGTAGATAAGAATATCATCGATAAAGATAATGACGAACTCATCTAAATAACGCTGAAAGATACGGTTCATCAAACCCATAAAAACCGCTGGGGCGTTAGTCAAACCGAACGGCATGACTATAAACTCAAAGTGACCATACCTCGTCCTGAATGCGGTCTTAGGAACATCTTCCTCTCGCACTCTCAACTGGTGATAACCTGACCTCAGATCAATCTTAGAGTAGACAGAAGAACCCTGCAGCTGATCAAACAAGTCATCTATTCGGGGTAAAGGATACCTGTTCTTAACTGTAGCCTGATTCAATTGACGGTAGTCGATACAGAGCCGCATAGAACCATCCTTCTTCCGAACGAATAGAACAGGAGCACCCCAAGGCGATACACTAGGTCTGATGTATCCCTTGGCAATCAAATCCTCAAGCTGCTCCTTCAACTCTCTCAATTCAACAAGTTCCATACGATAAGGAGCTTTTGAAATAGGTTGAGTACCTGGCACTAAGTCAATGCTGAATTCGATTTCTCGAATAGGCGGCAATCTAGGAACATCTTCCGGGAACACATCCGCAAATTCTCTAACCACCGGTAAATCTACCAAAGCTGGGCTAGATTTCAGTACATCAACTGCATACACCAAAAATCCTTCTGCACCTTTCTGTAGCAAACGAGTCATAGATAACACTGAAATCAAAGGAATTCTAGATCGAGAACCCTTACCAAAGAATTTCCACTCGTCTGCCATTTCCGGTCTGAACCTGACAACTTTCTGGAAACAATCGACTGTCGCCCTGTACTTGGTTAAAGCATCTATCCCGACAATACAATCAAAATCTGACAGTCCAAGTACAATACAGTCGAATTCTAACAAATTTCCTTCAAAACAAAGTTCACAGTTCCTGACTAGTCTGACAGAAACAATTCCTCCACCCAAAGGTGAAGTAACAGCTACTACTGTAGGCAACAATTCAGTTGGCAAAACATGCGATAACACAAATTTCTCAGAGATAAAGGAATGGGAAGCACCTGTATCTATCAAGACATAAACAAAATAACCGAAAATCGAACAGTTACCTGCTATAACATCATCAGGTGCTGCTTGAGCCTGATCCTCTGTCAATGCAAAGACTCGTGCTTGCTGTCTCGGAGGCTGATTTGCACTAGAGCTACCTCCCTGTCTGTTCTGCTGCTGAGGCTGGAAAGAGTGCACTGCAGAAGACTGCCTCTCAGGCTGAGCTGCAGGTCTAGATGAACTCCCACTCTAAGCTCTATCTCTGTTACGCTGTGGGCACACTTTAGAGAAGTGTCCCGGTTGCTGACAGGTGTTACAATTGCCGAAGACTCCCACACACTGATCCGGTGAGTGTCTTCCCCCACACTTGCTGCAGTACAAGGCTGAAGATCCAGAACTCTATCCGGAACCGAATTGCTTCGAACCACTGGAACTGGACGAACTGTTTCCTTGACTCTTGAACTGTTTACCTCTTGCTTTGTACTGATCTTTTCTGCTTCCCCCACTGTTTCCACCTTCATACCTCTGCTGCTGGTTCTGATGTTGAGGTGGCTGATTCTGATACTGAGATGGTGGGTTCTGATACTGCCTCTGTTGCTGAGGTGCTACCTGGTTACCTCTTTGCCTCCACAAGCCTGCTTCCGCTCCCTTTGCGTAATTCATAGCATCCGCAAAGTTGTTAGGCCTGTTGGTGTTTACCAACGTGAAGACGTCGGGGTTCAAACCATTGATGAACTGATCTGCCTTAGCTTCTTCATCTCCGGCAATTAGCGGTGCAAAACGCAACAGACTATCGAACTTAGCCACGTACTCTTCAATGTTCAGATTCCCTTGCCTCAGATTGGCAAACTCTGCTCCCTTATCTTTGCGATACGAGATAGGGAAAAACCTCTTATAAAACTCAGATTTAAAAAGAGTCCAAGTAACTTCCGTACCTCTACTCTCCATTGCTTTCTTTGTCATGATCCACCAGCTCTTAGCAACCCCACGTAGCTGATGAATGACTAACCTGATTCTGCGGTCATCTGTGTAATCAATGGAATCAAACAGCTGATCAATATCATCCAACCAACTCTTGCAGTCAACTGGATTTTTTGAACCCATCAATAACGGCGGATTGAACGACTGAAACCTCTTCAGCAAGGTTTCCATAGGCGTTGCTGAAGCATCCAACTGATCAACTTCAGTGCTAGTCTGCTCAGTTGCAGGGATAACTGGCGGTGTGTTTCTGTTTATTACTCGACGAGGACCCATCTAATAATCAAAGGTTAGGACACGAGATATCTCAATCGCTACAATCAGTGCCCTTACAACCGCTTGGAATACCGGATACCAGTCGATAACAGAAACAGTTATATTTCAAGTAGATCATGCTTTATAAATTAAATCACATAACCATGTAATTAAATAATTCTCAATAATAAAGCATGCTCGCATGGAGTTAAGTACATAGTTAAAATAATTCAAACACATGCGAGGAGCCAATACACGCAGACTCGATCTACCCGCTCACTCTAGTTCGACCAAGAATCTTAACTCTCTGATACCACTTAATGTGAGACCTCGGTTCTAAACAACAATTAAAGGAGTAATTCAATAAGTAAGCAATTAAAAGCCAAGAGCATTTTTTTTTTAAAAGGGGATGCGCGGGCGCGCAGTTTGAGGTGCGGCCGTGCATGGCATCCTGCCCAAGCCCTCGCGCGGGCGTGCCACTCGAGGCGCGGGCGCGCCTGAAGCTCTGCCCAAAACTTCCGAAACAAAGTGTGGGACGCGCGGGCGCGCCACCCGAGGCGCGGGCGCGCATGGCCTGCTGAATTGGCTCAAAACAAGCCTCCAAAAGTGCAATAACATAACCAAAAGAACTCTAACATGATCCAACTAATATATATCCAACAACGTAGCATTTAAATACATAAAAGTGAAGAACACGCATCGATGCTAGCTATTACAAGCCGAATACAGAATACAAGAGTTCTAACCACAAGCAAGACCACTTCCAATCCAAGTTCAAGTTCTTAACATGCTTTAAAACATAAGCTAGATTGTCACGCTAACAAGACTTCTAAACCGAGTCTCACTTCTACATCATTCCATCAAAGCTAACTATGCCTCTTCTGACTTGATCCTGCCCCACCTGTTGCCAATTACACATACAAAACAAAGCAACAGCTGGATAACCGGTGTGAATGATAATCCCAGTAAAAGCAACATACAAGTAATACAACAACAAACATGCTTTCAAAACAACAACGAAATCAATAACAACGTAGTGAAATGCATGTCTTTAAACCGGGATATCAAATCTGATAAACGAGGGATTTCTGCTGTGCTTTTGGGATCACGAGGATGAGATCACGTAACCACTCACCGACTCTCCCAATCGAGGTGGTGCTACGTATCCCACTCCTCTAGACTTTGAGCAACTATAATGAGTATGCTAGCACTAGGCGAAACGACTACGACCTAGGCCACTCAATCATAGTTCCCAAACGTCTAAACAAAAAGGGCGGTTCTGCTCGCTGAAAACAAGATTGGCTCAAGATGAATGCATAACAGAAACATAAAACATAGCCATATAACAAAATCTCAATCAAAACAACAGAACACAAGTTCCTCATGCTAGAACGAGTATAGATGCAAGTATGTGCTTTTAAGGGAAACTCGAGAACCAACTGTCCCGAGTATGCTATCCCGCTATCGATGTCTGCTTTTACCTTTCAATGTCGTAGATCCAACTCCGGACAAGCTACAACAAAAGATTGTATCAATAACTATACAACCTAAACAACAAACAACGGTTCAAGGAAATCTCTTTACCGATCTTCGTCCAACTCTTGACGAACAATGCTGCTAACACGGGCTTGACAAACTCCAAACGAATCTGTTCAGATACAAATCAAAGATCAACTACCATGATCGACTTACAAGCCAAGTTCAACAACTCAATAACGATTCGAAATCCCCAAAACTCAAACCGACAGCATAACGGCTATAAACTGAACAAACCGAAAACGCAGACAGCATTTCAATAGCGATATCAACTCAATTCAATGCTAATACAACAACAACAAGACAAACCCAACAAATCTCAAAATCATGATTTTCGAAAATAGCTTCCAAAAATCATAAGAATTCCGAACGTCGCTCTAATTCAAAACCGACAGATAATAAACGATCAGAACTCCACCAAGAACAACATACTAGAATCTAGATCGATTCTAACAACCTCCGAAAAACAAAACATATCTGATCGGAGAAATATTTACGGTATAACGGAGCTCTCACTGCAGTGATCACTAATCTGCCTTCAGAAATAATTTCTAACGGCCGGATCGAGCTCGGGAGGAAATCTGGAAGCTCAAAACTCCAAAGGGGCGGCTCTAATGGAGGCTCACGGTTGGAGAGGAAGATGAAGGCTTCTCCAAATTAAAATCCATGTGTAGATAATATATAAAAATCAAAATTTGCATTTTAGTCCCTGAAAAATCCAATTTTTGCAAAAAGGACCCTGATCAAAATCAAACCGGCTCGGGAACTCTGTAATCTCGGATCAACTCAAATAAACTCATTTAAGATAAAACAGGGTGTTACAGCTGGTTGGATGACGTTGATAAGTTGTTCGATTCCCTTGACTATTCTGATGACCGCAGAACCAGGTTGTTCATTCATCAACTTCGTGGTGTTGCTAAAAACTGGTGGATCACGATGAAGAGATCCATGGAAAACCGAGGTACAGCTATTAACTGGAATCTGTTTAAGTCTGAGTTCTATAAGCGGTTTTTCCCAGTGTCGTACCGAAAGGACAAGGGAGCCGAGTTTGCCAATCTGAGACAAGGGAACTTGAACATTGAGGAGTATGTGGCCAAGTTTGATAGTTTGCTGAGATTTGCACCACACATTGCCGACAACGAAGAAGCAAAAGCTGATCAGTTCATTAATAACCTGAACCTTGATATCTTCACGCTGGTAAACACTGCTAGGACAGATAATTTTGCGGATGCCATGAATCATGCAAAAGGAGCTGAAGCAGGTTTGTGGAGACAGATAGGAGGTCAGTTTGTGCCTCAACAACAGCAAGGACAGTTCCAGGCACAACCTTCTCAATAACAGAACCAACCATCCCAGTACCAGAATCAATCCTTTCAGATTCAGAATCAACCACCAAGTTCTAAGGGTGGAAGCAGTGGAGGTAATAAGAAGGATTACTATCTTCCGAAGGGGAAGCAGTTTAAGAAGCATGGAACCAGTTCTTCAAGCTCTAGTGGCTTGAGGCAGTTTGGATCGGGACAGAGTTCGGGTCAGTCAGGCATGTCTTGTGCCAATTGCGGAGGTCGTCACTCCAGTGATCAGTGTAGAGGTATTTTTCAAAGCTGCTATATCTGTAACCAGGCGGGGCACTTTGCCAGAGCGTGTCCTCAGCGTGTCCCTGAGCAAGCTCAGAGTGGAAGTTCTTTGAGACATTCAGCTCAGCCTCAGCGGCAAGCACCGATTGTCCACTCTTTACAACCTCAATAGCAGAATAAGCAAGAAGTTAATCAGTATTCAAGCCAGCCTCCCAGACAGCAGGCACGAGTTTTTGCTCTATCTGAGGATCCGCAGACTCAGGCTGCACCCAAAAATGACAGATCAGGTAACGATTGATTTTGGGTTTTCTATTTTATTGACTGATAGATACGAGTGAGTCTCTTACCTTCTTATTGAAGAATCTGTTTAATGTTTATCGTGCCTCTAAACTTTTGTTGAATCGTTCGAATTGACGAATACTCCAGTAGTGTTGTAATTTTTCTATTAACCGGATCTTTCAGAATATGAGTTGAAGTTAGGAATTCTTATTGATGATTTCTTATCTTTTTGGAATAAGAATTGTACTGATCATTCAGAGCTTTTGAGGATCGTATAGCAGATTTTTGTGCCGAGCAGTTGTATGTTATTCTTCGATGTCTGAATTCTGTTTGGATCGAGTTGTCTTCCTCAATTTTATGATCTGGTGATGGAATTTCTGTTGATCAGCACTCCAGTATTCTTGATTTCAGTAAGGATGATATTTCAGTATTCAATATTTATTCTTATCGAGAATTTGGATATACTCTTATTCAGAGGAATCACACTCTAGTCTAGACATCGAGACAGCTGAAGACGCTCGAGACTCAATGTCTGAATCTGGACTTTGAGCTCGCAGCGATCTTATTGATTATAAGATCTGTTTTCTATTTTATTATGAGGAAATTTACGTTATTTGTTCTAATCTTAAGAGTTGGAGTAATTGTTTTCGCAGACGGAACTGATTTGGAGGCAGAGAAGAGGATTAGATTGTATGATATTTCTGACTGCGAATCTTTATCTGAGGATTTGTATGCAGCAACTGATGTTTTGAGATGTTCTTATTTTATCTACTATCTGACTTCGATTGATCGATTGTTGGAATTTGTTATCGTTTTCTGTATAGAATGACTTTCAGTCAAGACCAGAGGATTGATATCTTGTCAGAGGTCGTCAGGTGTCATGTTTTGCCGAAGTCTGTCAGTTTAGATAGAGATACTCGATGCACTCGTTCTTTAGGCAAGGACTTCGATGAGATTTTGTTGTCTGATTTCAACTTATTCAGTTCGATATCCTCAGAACGACGGACAACCAGATCAGACGAGTCGAACTTTAGATGTTATTCATTGAGTTGGAACCAAAGATGTTTCGGAATGTGACTGAGCAGAGGAAGATTATGCTAATGAGAATGAGTCAAATTTTGATTGACGGACTTGAAGGAGTAATTTGAGAGACACAGTTCGTGTTGGAATCGTGTTTGATTTCGAGGACGAAATCTTTTCTTAGAGAGGGAAAATTGTAACGCCCCGATTTTATCTTAATTGGCTTTATTTTAGATAATCGGAGATTTCAGAGTTCAAGAGCCGACTTTATTTTGATCAGGGACTATTTTGCAAATTTTGGAAATTTCAGAGACTAAAGTACAAAAATGGGATTTGTTAGATATTCAAGAGAGCTTTGACTCTTCTTCCTCCCCCATTCTCCTCCTCCATCACCTCCCCTCCATTGAAGAACTCCAAACATGAGTTTCAAGCTTTGGAATTCTCCGGTTTTGTCGATTCGTCTGTTAGAAATTATTTCTGAAGGCAGATTAGGGATCACGGCTGCGAGAGCTTCGTTCTATAGTAAGTTTTTCTTCGATCAGCTAGAATTTTATTTTCGGATGTCGTTAGAATCGATTGAGTTTTGAGTATTTTGATCTTGGCAGAGTTCTGATTGTTTATTCTCTGTCGATTTCGAAATAGAGCGTCGTTCGGATTTGTTATGATTTTTGGAAGATTATTCGAAAATGTGAGTTTGGAGATGTGTTGGATTTGAGTTTGAATGTTTGAATGATGATTGATATGAGTTGTTTGGATTGATATTATGCTGTCTGTGTTTACGGTTTATCAGAATATAGCCTTTATGCCGTCAGTTTTAAGTTTGGATATCGTTTCGTTGTTTTGATTGATTGATGTTTGATTTAGAGATTGAATACCGATATTGATCTTGATGGCTTCTTTTGATAGATTGATTTGAAGCCAGTGGAGTTGCGAGATTGTATCTTTGTGCAGTTGAAGATCGAAGTTGGTATAGTATCAATGTTCTTATTATCGACTAGGAAGTTGATTGAATCTTGAATGAGTATATTATTGTTGTTTCCAGGTTGGAGCATTGACGTTTGAGAAGAGGTATAAGATGAATTAGACTGGAATGGAACGAGTGACTCGAATCCGACTTGATTCGAGTGTTCCGAAGAAATCACATACTTGCATGTTAATTGAATTACTTGAATTTATTGAATGAATTATGGTTTGCATTACATTCATCTTGAGCCAAAATCCTTGATTTCAGCGAGCAGGACAACCCTTTTATGTTAGACGTTTTGGGGGCTTTTAAGCGAGTGGCCTAGGCGTAGAGGTTTGCCTAGTGCTAGCATACTCCTTATAGTCGCACCAAAGTCTAGAGGATGGAGATACGTAGCACTACCTCGATCGGGAGAGTCGGTGAGTTGTTTACGTGATCTCGTTCTCGGGATCCCAAAAAGCAAAAGCAGCAACTCTTTTGATTATCCAGACTTGATAATCCCGGATTTTAAGACATGCATTTTATTTTGATTTCTCTTGGAATTTCATGGTTGATAATTGAATTTCTGGAAGTTGATGTATTTCGTTTTGAGATGCTTATCTGATATTCCATGTTAGTCTCTTTTACTGGGAATATTATTCTCACCGGATTATCCGGCTGTTGTCTTTTCTTTGTATGTGTGCTTGGCAACAGGTGGGGCAGGCTTGTTGTCGTAGAAGTCGAATATGTAATCGAATTTAGATTATATTCGAACTTGTATTGTATTGTATTGAATAAGCTAGACTGAAACATGTTCTATTAGTTTGAGATTGTATAACTCTAGAACTACCTTGTAATGTAATATGCATGTTGGATGTGTTGATGCATGTTTTAGATTGAAGATTTGAATGGGGTTTGAATGTAACAAGCCTGCCCTGTTTCTGATGTTTTTTTTTTCTGGGCAGAGGGCACGCTCGATCTCACGAGTTCGTAGGATTGAGCGTGACCCTTATTATTGTTGAGGCAGTGGAAATGATATTATGGTGCGCTCGATCCCACGAGTTCGTAGGATCGAGCGCAACACCTGAGTTATTTTTGGCAGTGTTTTAGCATGGATGGTGCGCTCGATTGCACGAGTTCATGCGATTGAGCGCAGTCCTTTTTTTAAAAAAAATTCCTTTGCTTTTATTCTTAGATCTTGTATGTTTATTTATTGTTCATCCCGAGGTTAGATGATTAGAATCGAGATCTCACACAAAATGATGCATTGTATGCTTGAATTATACAAAAAAAAATAAAATAAAACATAATTGAACACAATCACTGCATCACATTAATCTGTTCTCATGGCATCCAATACAGAATTTGGAAACCAATTACACAACATCGTACATAACTAATATTATGCATCATTCGATTTGAAAATGAATGTTGCGACAAACGTGTACGATCATATAACACTATAGACACATTTTGGGACATCTTAATTTGACATAACAACACACAATAGTAAGAAAAACAGGACCACAATCATGAAACAAGAAGTGCACCCAAAACAAAAAGAAATGCCTTCTGATGATATAGACAATGGCTTTAGGACAGCTGCATCATTATCTTCAGCTTCTTCTTTTGCGTTGTTAGCAGGTACAAACTGTTTTGTAGGGGATATTGGTTCTTTCTTGGTTGAAACACACTCTTCAATAAATGATTGCTCGTGTGTCAGGTGGTTGGAGTGCATTCCTTTGTGATTCATACATGTTGAATTCGTTCCACTGCTTGACATGCTAGTATAATCCATTGAAATGCTATTTTCACATATCACATTATTTTGTTGATACTCGTCTTACTAGATGAACTTTTTGGGATGGTTAAGAGAAGCAGGTCATATGTAGTAAAATTCTCTCAGACGAGTGGATCGATCGCCAGCCTTCTGTGTCAGCATTAATCCATTGCCACACTGGCATTGAGATGGTGGATTTGTCTCCATAAGAACCATGAATAGGACAACTTTGTACCACATTAATGAACAATATAGAATGAACAATATAAAAGGAAACAACATAAATAATGAAAAATAATTCAATGATATAAGCAATATATAATGGACTAAGGAATTAAACGTATAATAACAACCTAAAATATCTTGTCAAACAACATACATATCATCAAGGTCACTAGGACATGAAATTAAAAATACGATCAGAATGCATATAATCATTTTATTTTGCAAAAAAAAAAAACATACTGCATTAGAAATTATTATAATCTGAACACCCGTAAAATAGGAATGTACGATCACATTCTTCTTTGTTGCCCACATATTTCTATGTCGGTATAGATAACAATGGAGGCGAAATCGACGTACGACCAATCTGATAAGGGGTTTGGGGTTCCTTCTAAGAGAATATGAACAAGAATAGTTCTAACATATTTTAATTCATCACTGTTTTCACATGGAATTATGGCCGTGAACGAATACCTTCAACCAATTTCTTCTCCTGCGTAAAGATGAAGGACTCTTTTGCCCTAACTGGTGTTGGGAGGATTATGCTTTTGTGGTGAGAAAACATGTGTCAATTTTATCTTCAAAATGTTTAAAATAAATTAATAATAAGTAAAGGGCTTTTTAGGTATTTTATAATTTCAAACCAATTCTACCCTCCAAATTAAAATCATACCAAACATCATATATTTTATCCACGTACAATACTTATTTGCATCTTTCAATATTCTTATCATTCTTATAAAATATCCTATATTATATCATCCCTTGAACCAAGCGGTGCCTTAGTATATTCCTTGCATTAATATCCTTTGTATACATGAGCCGAAGTCTTACATTATAAGTTTAGAAGTATTATTGACCGAGTCATTGTTGTCCAATATACTCGTGGAGAAGGATTGTGATGGTTAAACTTATAGACACTCAAAAAAACACCTTTAATGATTATGGATCCTAATCAAATCACACACACACACACACACACACACTTAATATTGCATTGGTATGACTTTGTGAAAACTTTACTTGACATTGAATGATATTTTGAACCCAATATTTATATAAAACCAGTTGACCAAGTTGATCCAGTTATCCAACCAGTCGATGTTCAGAAAATTGAAGATATCCCAAATGATGGTCAGACGACTGATGCCAATCCAGTCATGGGAATGCAACTGAGGATAGACCAACTGACCAGTTCCAAAAATTCATATCAATGATCCAGACTATAGATGGAACAAAAATAATCCACAAGACTTGGTTATAGGTGGTTCAATCAAAACCAGAGACGGCAACTACTCAATCTCTTTCTTCATTCAGCTTTTATATCTCAATTAGAACAAAAAAACTAATGAAACTCTTACTGATCCAAGTTGGATAGAAACAATGTGAGAAGAGCTAACTCTAGTTACTCGTAAACATGTCTGGGACTTAGTTCCAAGACCTAATCATCGATCAGTTATAGGTAGATATATAATGGGTTTACAGGAAAAAAAATTAATGAAGATGGAAAAGTCGTGAGGAACAAATCACGTTTGGTTGCCCAAGGATTTATGCAAGAATAATGAATCGACTATGATGAAACATATGCTTCAGTGGCATGACTGGAGGTCATCCTCACGTTTCTTTCCTATTACTCTTTCAAGAATTTCAAAGTTTGTCAGATGGATGTAAAAAATGCATTTCTCAATGAACAACTACAAGAAGAAGTTTTTGTTGAACAACCTCTAGGGTTTGTCAGCCATCAATTTACAGACCATGTATATCATTTAAACAAAGCTCTATATAGACTTAAATAGGATCCAAGAGTTTGGTATGAAACCCTCTCCAAATTTCTAATTGAACACAACTTCACTATAGATAGTGGACAAGACTCTGTTCAAGTTCACTAAGGATGAACACGTCCTTCTTGTCCAGATTTATGTTGTTGATATAATTTTTGGGTCAACTAACCCCAAACCATGAAATAAGTTTTCTAAGTTAATGTAGACAAGTTCGAGATGAGCAGGATGGGTAAACTGACATTTTTCCTTGGACTTCAAGTGAAGCAACTGGAGAATGATATCTTCATAAGCCAAAACAAGTACACTAAGGAACTACTTAAGAAGTTTGGCATGGATAACTGCTTAGTTGCTACTATCCCAATGATCTTATTGATTAAAATTGATAAAGATGAAGGGGGAATACCAGTTGAGGTAATATCGTATCGAGGTCTAATAGACTCATTGTTATATCTAACTGATAGTAGACCAGATAGTGTGTTTGTTGTCGGCTTGTGTGCAAGATTTCAAGCCAATCCAAATAAATCTCACTACCTAGATGTCAAACACGTATTGAAATATCTCAAAGAAACCCAAATTTCACCTAAAACCGTATACTGAAATCGAATACTATTTCTAGTCTGTTTAACCATATGTTGAATTACTTATTTGAAGCTATCTTTAATCAGTCATCTTTCGATTCGTGATTAATCAAGACACATGTAAATAGGTGATCAAACTATTCATTAGAATTATTAAACGAACATCAATCAATAATTGAAAATATCCAAAATATAATCAAACATGTAACCAAGTCTCAAATATAAATTAGTTTTGACCCAATCTCGTGGTCTTGGTTAAAAACAACTACTCAATAAACGAAAATATAATTCAGAAAGTAGTTTGAATAATCAAAAAGACAAGAAGAAAGAAAGAAGAAACTAGACGAGCCGTTCTTCCAGCTTTCACCCTAGCCGTCGTCTTCAAATTATGCGTCAAGAAGTGTTTCTAAAGTTGGTCCGCCATTCCCTTTTATATCTTCCCTCAAAGGCCTTCAAATAATTCTCTAATTTGAGCCCAAAAAAGCATAAAAATGCATGCAATCCATGGTTTCCAAAAAATCCAAAATTCTGCGGCTACGTATGGAAATTTCCGTGACATGCACGGACTCTGTACTAAGGTCCGTGCCCACCTCCAGGTGCTCTCTGCCTCAAATTTTTCGATGGAAAGTATGCATGGGCATTTCTCCAAAACTTGCACGGGGTCCGTGCCAAGGTCCGTGTAGGCGCTTGATTTTTCTTCTTAGTGCGCAGTTTTCTTGAAAAATCACATCTCAAGTTCTAGCCGAAATTTGGACAGCAGATTTAAAACATCTTGAAATTCTTTTTGAACGGTGCAGATCGGATTTAGATCTCTCTAGCATCAAAAATATTTTTTTGACCATTGCTGCTTCATAATTCATTCTTGCGGCTCTTCTCTTGCTCCAAATTCTTGATTTATTCATTGTACCTTCATTCAAACAAGGGAAAGTGAAATGTAGATCACATGCATGAAATAATAAATAAAAGAAACAAAAAACACTCATGAGACACAACAAAAACATGCAAACTAAACATGAAAATGACACAAAATAGCACAAAAACATACTTATCAACTCCCCCATACTTAAATATTGCTCTCCCTCTATCAAGACAAATTACAAAACAAAAACAAAGTAGGATAATTTAGTAATCGCCTCAGTGAAGTCTAAGTATAGTCCAAACTCAAAAATATCCTCAACTCTTCACAATACACCCTCAATCTAGCGCGAACGTGCGTGTGTGCGATGTTATTCCAGTTACATGCAACTTAGAAAGAATCCGTTTACACGACTGCTTAGTGACCTAATAACACATCAATGTAAGTATCCATCTCATGCACTCATTCCTTCCAATTACCTCTAACAAACACACCTTCCTCGAGATTTATTATTATGCACCGCCGGATTTTGCTCCTGACTTTCTTAAGCCCCATAAATTAACCGCAAACTTAGCTATATATTTGATAGGATTCGAATTTCAATCCCCTCGACTATAGCCCGGATTGAGCATCAACCCCATTGTATCCGCAGACTTAGTTTTAGACTAGGTGATTAGGATTTCAATCCCTTGTCCGAAACCCAGATGGAGTTTTTATTAATTTTTTCAAAAATTTATTATCATTTTGCTATAAAAAACTGGTACTCTCAAAGATCATAATTGCAATGTTAGAGGATCATCGAAATTCACAGTAAACAATAAATATTACTAAACACCTAGTGTCGTGCAATGGTCAAGCAGAAAAAAACTTCATCAATGTTTTCGCTACAATTCACTGGTTTAACAAGAGTGCTTAAAATATTCACGGTTCAATCTAAGGTTTCTCATTTCAAGTCAAGGGCAAACATTTTCAACAAAATTCAATTTTCTTAATTCACAATCATCCGTGGATCTCATTCATTATCCTAAATCAACACACATGCAAGCTAACACAAAAATGAACAAGAAGCAAACAGGCTAAAACACGAACAGATGCAACACAAACACAACACACAATAAATTAGAAACAAAACTACCCCCCTTCATACTTATCCAAAGCATTGCCCTCAATGCTTCAGAAACAACTAAAACAATGCAAGAAAAAACAAATGCAAAGACGAATATAAACACAATGAAAACAAAAATAAAACTCCCTTGGTTTGTCTCCATCATTCTCCTTCGGCTGTAGAACTCCAATAGCAACTTCACTTAACAGATCAACCTACTGGACTATAAAGGCAACAGGTAAGGCATTGGATTAGCAAAAGATAATAAAAATAAAAATAACAATAAAAAAGTTAATAAAAGAAAATAAAACACTGGGTTGCCTCCCAGTCAGCGCTAAATTTATAGTCTATTGCCCGACTTTCCAATAGCAACCATCAAAGAGCGGTTGCCATTCATAGTAAGAATCATACGACTCTACGTATGGGTCTTGATTTTGTACGCCTTCAAACTTGGCGTGAACTTGATATTGTAAGCTCATAACTCCAACAACACTCCATATGAACTGATTATTTTGGGAAGAGACTCCGAATCTAGGATGAAGCTCATAGAGGATGTAATATTGTGGAGTTGGCGTCCATGAAAAAAATGGATCTTCTAATGGTGTACATGGAAAGACCATCGATGAATTCAAATATTTCGCCTTGATTGTTTCTTCATCCTTTACTGTCACTTTTGGCTCATCCTCGCATGAAAATTCCTCAAACAATATTGGCTCTTGATCAGGCGCAATTACTTCATTCTCTTGACAGATCTCAAAAAATGATTCTATAAGAAGCGCAATCTATTCATCCAAGAAACTCAAAGAGTTGATATGACTTTCTAAAAACTTATTTATCTTTGTCTTATTTTTCACAATGTTCTCCAACTGAGTCACATTATCATCAAAAACACTTGATACACTCTTCTTGATGCTCAAGTGGTTGGTTCGCAAAATAGGTGGAGTTGAATTCTATAGGATATTGGTGACTCCAACCCTGTAGTGAAGGATCACAATATCAATGTTAGTCGAAATCTACCATATCATTTAACAAGTGCATCGCACTGTCGTAATCTCTGTTGAACAAGTGACTGTCTGTGGTCAAATCTCCATAATCTACCCAACTTCTTGTTGTCTCGTCCAATCCACCATAGAAAAAATTTAGTAAGCACCAATTTGAAAATTTGTGGTATCGGAATTTGTTATCCAAATCATTGAATCTCCCCCATGTAACATAGAATGGTTCCGAGTACTGTTGGGCAAACCTCGTGAACACTTGTCGATCATCCATCTTCAAGTACCTCACAAGTAAAAAAAATAAATATTAAACAAAGAAAATAAAAAAAAAATTTCTAGTCTCAAGCAAATAATCTATCCTAATATTAACTAAACAGTCCCCAACAACGGCGCCAAAAACTTGACCGACAATCTTCGGTTGTGAATGTTGCGTGATTTTGTGCCCTCAAATGCACGGTATCAAATTTTAATATATAGTGAGTAGAGTGTCGATCCAACGAGAAGTAATGTCAAAATTATTTAGTTCTTGTAATTAAAATAGTCTAAAATTTATCTAGAAAATTAAATAAAATTTTTTTGTTTTCAACTTAAATAAATTTAGAAAATTTTAGCAAAGCGCGCGCACAACTTTAGAAAAATATTAATGACAGAAAATGGTCTAAAAGTTTTGATTTCACCTGGTTTCGACAACAACTACTCCTAATTAACTTAATTTCATGAGTTCCATTCAATTAATAGCCAAGAACACTTAAGTGTATTATTTTTCTCTCCCGAGCAACAAATAATATGTATCAACTAAGATTCAATTCTAATATCCCTATTGAAAATGTAATCTTAGTGATATGTGTAAAACAATGTTTTTCCTAAGACTCCATTAACATTATATACTCTCCCAAGCTATATAAACAATTAATGGTGTAATTTCTATTGGTCCTATTCAAAATCCCCTCTCCGAGCAATGATTTCGAATAAATATGATAATTCAATTAGTGAACAAGTAATTGAAAGACAATCAATTCTAGAAAAATAATTAATCTAGGAGAATTCAATCCAATAAAATTAGAAAATTGTAGAAGCATCTCAACCAGGCTACATCAAACCTCTAGACTAGGAAAATTTAGTTCATGATAAAAAATAAATAAAACCAAATCATGTTCATGAAACTAGACATCAAATCAATAACATAAATTCAAAATAAAGAAAAAAATCCGAATATGCAACGCCGTGTCCGATCGATCGATCTTCGTCTTTGTTCCTTTGATGTTCTTCAAGTTTTTGTGTAGATTTCTCTCCCAATTATTCTCCCCAATCTCACGTTGAAGCTCTATCAAAATCTTCTCTGATATGTGGAAGCTGCTCTACTCTCTCATGTGCCAAATAATCCTTTTTAAATGTGCTTCAAATCCAATAAATAAAAGCCCATGAAAGTCCAAAAGTTTCCTTCCCAAAAAATCTGACTTTGGCGACAGCGCGGGCGCGCCTAAGGTCCTGAGCGGGTGCGCATCTGATTCTATCTTCATTTTGTTCAAAATTTCTCAAACGGAGCTGCCGCACTTATAGTCTCGCGTGCCCGCGCATGGCTCTCGGATTTCTGCTGCGTGGCAAATTTCAAAAAAATTATATCACACAATCTAACCGTCGGATCGAGCTGAAATTTTGACAGCAGCTTTAAAACATCCTAAACTTTATTAAAAATGGTGGAGGTTGGATTTGAATGTCTCAAACATTCCCAGTAATTTTCTGAAGTTGATGCTCCGTAATTCACCTTTCCGCTTTTTCTTGCTACTTTTCCTCCAATCCTTGCATCTCACAAAAACAACAACAAATACGCATAATATCCACTCGATACATCACAAAATCCAAGCTAAATCATATATAAATTAAGTGCATAAATTGCACTAATCAGTGAATAATACTAGCAAGTACACTAGGTCAAGTAATAGTAAGTGGACAATGAGTCCAAGTATCGATCTCACAGATACTGTAGTCAATTCTCAAGATTTAATTATTTTAATTAATCTAGACAAAAATAATAAAGAGGAGTGTGATGAACTGAATAAAAATTCAATTAAAATAAACAATAAATAAATATTAAACTATCTAACAACTAGAGTGCAAAAATAAATTCAATTAAAATGAGACAACCAAGACACACAAAGGTATCGAACTAATTTATGCATCCACATGGCACAGACCGAAAATCATGTCTATTCCAATCACGATGAATTTTCCTATCTTATTCAACAATATATTTCTAGAATTGCTAAACATATTCAAGTTGGACGGATTAATTATTTCTAATTAATTCTAATCAAACTCAAACACATTCAATATTTATGAAAATTCAGTTTTCACCTAAAATCGCATGCTGAAATCGAATACTATTTCTATTCGGTTTAACCATATGTTGAATGACATATTTGAAGCTATCTTTAATCAATATTCTTTCTATTCGTGATTAATCAACACACATGTAAATAGGTGATCAAACTATTTACAAGAAATATTAAACTAACATCAATCAATAATTGAAAATATCCAAAATATAATCAAACATGTAACCAAGTCTCAAACATAAATGAGTTTTGACCCAATATCGTGGTCTTGGTTGAAAAGAACTACTCAATAAACGAAAATATAATTAAAAAAAAAGTAGTTTGAATAATCAAAAAGATAAGAATAAAGAAGAAACTAGACGAGCCGTTCTTCCAGATTTCACCCTAGCGGCCATCTTCAAATTATGCGTCAAGAAGTGTTTCTAAAGTTAGGCCGTCATTTCTTTTATATCTTCCCTCAAAGGCCTTTAAGTAATTCTCTAATTTGAGCCCAAAAAGGCATAAAAATGCATGCAATCCACGGTTTCCAAAGAATCCAAAATTCTACGGCTGCGTATGGAAATTTCCGTGACATGCACGGACCCTGTACTAAGGTCTGTGCCCACCTTTGGGTGCTCTCTGCCTCAAATTTTTTGACGAAAACGTGCCAAAGTTCATGCCAAGGTCTGTGTAGGCTCCTGATTTTTCTTCCTAGTGCGCAGTTTTCTTGAAAAAATCATATCTCAAGTTCTAGCAGTCGGATTGAGCCGAAATTTGGACAGCAGCTTCAAAACATCTTGAAATTAATTTTGAGTGGTGAGATCGGATTTGGATCTCTATATCATCAAAAATAATTTTTTGACCATTGTTGCTCCGTAATTCATTCTTAAGGCTCTTCTCTCGCTCCAAATTCTTGATTTATTCATTGTACCTTCATTCAAACAAGGGAAAGTGAAATGTAGATCACATGCATGAAACAATAAATAAAAGAAATGAAAAACACTCATGAGACACAACAAAAACATGCAAACTAAACATGAAAATGACACAAAATAATGTACAAAAACATAATTATCAAAAAGGCATAAGGAAAGTTAAAGTTCAAGTGTGAGTAAAGTTAAAATTTCAAGCGTGAGTTTGAGTTAAAGTTAAGTGAGTTCATTGCATGCGATTTCATTAAAGTTCTAAGTCTCATCTACATTTAATTTCAAGCATTTTTTTCGAGAAAAATTTTCAAATTATTTTGAATACAAATATTTTAAAGTATTGTGCATGTATTATGTATCCTTCGTTACTCCATGATTTATACTTATTGAGCCTTTAGGCTCACTACTTTGCTTGGTGCAGGTTAGGTTTTCGATGAGATCGAGGGGCATGACTCTTGAGTGGAATGCGATGCGGGCTTGGAACATCCCCACGACCTATGCTAGTCTTCTGCAGATGTTATTTAAACAGATAGTTTTGATGTCTTTATTTTGTATATTGGTTAGATATAAATTTAAGAACTTCTAGATCTGTTTTGTTGGCATGTTAAACATTTGTTAGTTAAATTTTGGCAATTTCAAACCTTGAATTGTTTTCATTTTAAATTCTCGCTCGTTTCCTTGTTTAGTATTTTGCTCCGTTTAGTTCAATCTTTTGTATGCTGGTTGAGACAGGTGGTTTGTAAATGTTTTAAAAAAGGTCATGCCAATTTTTTTTGGAAATTCCACATTATATTAATATCTTTCAAATATTAGAGGTTAAGTAAGGGTCGTTTCACACACACACATTTGCAACTATGTCTAGTTTGAAATGTCTAGGTATTGAACTTGTTTCGTTGTTAGCATTTTAACGTCTTTCTTGATCATGCATTGAGTTAATTGTAGAGGCACACATGTGTATATCATGATTAATTTCATTACGAAATATGAGATCGAACTTATTTTTAGTTTTGTGTTGCTCGGGGACGAGCAAGGTTTAAGTATGAGGGAGTTTTATGTGGTGATATTTTCTTATGTTTAATTGGATTAAAATGTTATGATTAGGTGCATTCGGAATGATTAAATTGGTTTATAGTTGCTAGTCATTGGTTTTCGATTTGATGTCGGAAGAAGAGAAAAAGTTGAGCAAAAAAGGAGAAAAAAGTGAAGAAAAAAAGTCAAAATGGAAGTCTTTGCTCTCGAGCATGAAAATATTCCCGCTGAGCGCACATAAAAGAATGGAAAAGAGAAGCAGGGCAGTGCCTCTGCGCTTCCCATCAGCGCCCCTACGTCGTGATGGAGAAGATGTACATCGCACCTATGCTAGGAGGAGGGCACAGCCGCGCCCTATAGAATAATGGGACAGCGCACCTATGCTGTTGAATGGCGCACCCGCACTGCCCGTGCGAATAAAATGTTTCTTGGGCAGAAAGTTCCGCGCCCAAGCGGGAACTTTTATCCGCTCGAGCGCACCTGCGATAAGGAAATCTAATTTTTAAAAATAAAGATTTGAAGGATTCTAGGTTATTTTTATGGGATAAAAACACACAAAAATCATCAGAATATCATAGTTAGAAGAGGCAGAAAGCATGGAACACATCTTGGCGGCTAGGTTTCCCTCCTTTGTTCTTAAAATTTTTTTTTGTTCTTAAATTTTCTAGAGATTTCATGGCCCTGCGTAGCTAATTTTTAATTCTTTGTTGAGGAAGACGAATTCTTGAAGTTATATTTTTCTTGTGAGATTTTGATTTTCATTGTTTGATTTTGGTTTGAATATCAAGAGTTGTTTGAATTTAATTATCATGCTTGTGTGTTTGATTATTAACTTGATCACCTAAAAATTTTTCGTACAATCTACGGCTAAATTAGAAATCAAATCTGTAATTGTTTGGTCTCTCTAATTTGTGAATCAACTGCGGTTGATAATTTTTGATTTTGAATTTATTAATTCGTAGAAATATCTCTTGACTATATTAAATACAACCACTTATGTTTGTGTTGTTGAGATTCATCAATCTCACTAGTTTGAATGCTACCTTGGATTTAAACTTTAATCGCTTGTATTTTGCTTGATTCATTGGTAAGAGTTAATAATAGAAAGCAGCTTGCTTCTATTTAACTTAAAAGCAAGGTGAGATAGCAATTGGATTTTCAATGATGAATATTCAAATATGAATTGATTATTTTTATAGAATCAATGATCAAGTAAATAAACTTCAAGGTCGTATTCGATTGATGTGGTTATATTTTCCTATATTTATTTAAGTTAATCTGTATGATTAGAAAAATTTTCATTGATTAAATTCATTTTATAATTCCTAATCATTGTATGTGATTTGATATAGGAAAAGATAAGAAATAGAGCTAAAGAATGTAAGGAAATATCCGAGATAAGTGAAGTGCGAGGTAGAAAAATTCCCGATCGATCGGTAACTTTTTACCGATCGAGCGAGAAATGTATGAAGTGTTGGACAGAAGAGCTACAGATCGATCGGTAAGTTTTAACCGATCGAGCGGGAGAAGAGAAGAAAAAAATTCGGGTCAGAGCAAGGCTCGCTCGAGCGGTAGGTTATTACCGATCGAGCGCGACGTGAAGTTCGGAAAGATTTTATCTAAAAAGGAAATTTGTGTGTGAATGACTCTATCCTTAGTTAATATATTATCTCGAATTTTAGGGATCTGGGAATGAGTTTTTAGACAGCTGAAGAGTGGAGAAACATCTTGGAGGCTAGGTTTTCTTCTTGTTTCTTATATTTATATTTTTTTCTTTGAATTTTCTCTAAAGATTTCATGAATATTTGTGGCTAAGTTTTAATACTTGGTAGAGGAAGACAAACCTTTGAAGTTTATTTATCTCGTGAGATTTTGATTTTAATTGTTTGATTTTTATTTGAGTATCAAGAGTTGTTTGGAATTGATTGATATGCTTGTGTGTTTGATTGTTGGCTTGATCACCTAATGATTTTTTCATACAATCTAAAGCTAAATTAGATATCAAATCCATAATTGTTTGATTCCTCTAATTTGTGAAGCAATTATGATTAATAATTTCTGCTTGTGAATTTGTTAATTCATAGGAACAACGATTGACTAGATTAAATGCAACCGTTTGTGTTTGTGTTGTCTAGATTCATCAATTTCACTAGTTTGAATGATACCTTAGATTTAAATCTTGATCGCTTGTATCTTGATTGATTTATTGGTAAGAATTAATTTAGAACGCTTGTGTCTAATTAATTAAAATTAAGGTAAGATAGGAATTAAGTTTTCAATGATGAATATTCAATTGAGAATTAATTATTTTTAGAAAATCGATGATCGAGTGAATAACTTCAAGGGCGTAGTCGGCCGATATCAAGGCTTGTTAATTAATTGTTTCTTCGTTATAACTTTAAATCTTTCATGTTAATTGATAAAATTTATTTTAATTTTCTTTTAATTTTTGGTAGTTAATTTCAAAATTCAAACCCCCCCCCCCCCTTTTATTTATTTTCAGTAATTTTTAAGAACACGATAAATTTCGCTTTTATCGTGGAAATGATCCTTACTCTCGCTACTACATATTTATTTGTTTGAGTTGAGTTGGGTTGGGTTAATTTGGGTGTGATACGACTAAGCGCTACCAAATTTTGGCGCCGTTGTCGGGGAAGGCATTTAATTTAATTGTGTTCTTGTTTTATTTTATTTCTATTCTTTCCCCCAGTGCTTCTCTGGTTTGTTCATGCTTGCAGGTGAATCATCGGAAGAAGAAGAATTTTCCTACGATCCAGAGATAGAGAAAACGCTCCATAGAAGAAAAAAGAAGGCTCGAAGAAGACCTGAAGAAGAAGAAGAAGAAGAAGAAGAAGAAGAGCCAGAAGAAGATATGGTTGCGAATCTGAGCTTGAGACAACTTGGCACCCCTGATCTGAATCAGCAGCCCTTATGCAATACTTTTCCTACTTTAGAAGTTAATGATACTTTTGAGTTAAAATCTGGGCTAATACACTTGTTGCTTTCTTTTCATGGTCTTGCAGGTGAGGATCCCCACAAACATCAGATGGAATTCCACGTGGTGTGCACAAGCATGAAACCCCATGGAGTAATGGAGGAACATATTCAATTGAGAGCCTTTTTTTTTCTTTAAAGAATGCTGCAAAGGATTGACTATACTACCTACCTCTTGGATCCATCACAACGTGGACAGCGATTAAGAGATTTTTCCTAGATAAGTACTTCCCAACTTCGAGGGCAGCGAACATCAGAAAGGAGATCTATGGCATCAAGCAGCATATGGGAGAATCACTTCACAAATATTGGGAGCGGTTCAAGAAGCTTTATGCCAGCTGTCGGCAACATCAGATAAGTGAAAATCTTCTAATTCAATATTTCTATGAAGGTTTGTTGCCTCATGACAGGAGCATGGTGGATGCAGCCAATGGAGGAGTTTTTGTAGATAAAACACCACAAGATGCAAGGAATTTAATTGAGAATATGGCTGCCAATTCTCAGCAATTTGGCACCAACAGAAGTGATCCAGCACCCAGAAGGGGCAATAAGGTAAATGTTTCTTCCCTTGAACAACAACTGATTGATCTGACGTCTCTTGTGCGTCAACTTTCTATAGGTAATGAACAAAATGTGAAAAAGTGTGGAATTTGTACTGCGATAGGGCATTCAACTGAGATGTGCCCCACTCTTCAAGAGGAAACAGTCGATCAAGTTAATGCAACAGGAGGATTTCCACGGCCACCACAGAGAAATTATGATCCTTATTCGAACATGTACAATCCAGGTTGGAGGGATCATCCGAACCTCGGATATGGAAATCCTTCAATGAACCAACCTGCACCTCACGTGATGCCGAATAATCAAGCATATAGGCCACCATATCCTCCACAACCGCAGCGTCCTCAAATTCCAACCCCTAGTGAGTTTTTAGAAAATATTTTTATGGATTTTTCCACTAATAATTTGAATTTTCAGCAAAAAACGAGAGCAAATATCCAAAACTTGAATACTTAGGTGGGTTGGCAACCGCAATTAATAGGTTGGAGGCACAAAATTCTAGCAGTTTTCCATCACAAACAGTGGTGAATCCAAAAACAAATGTAAGTGCAATCACTTTAAGGAGTGGAAGAGAGTTGAAGATTCAAGAAACAGTGGTACCATCATTATCAAAGAAGGGAGCTGAGAAGGAATCCAATTTAGAAGAGAATGAGCCTATTCAAAAAGATGCACCAAAAGGTAAGTTCCCTCCCCTTTCTGAGTATAAAACTGTACCCCCTTTTTCCCTTGCATTGAAGGAGTCTAGGAAGGATGAAGGTTTTAAGGATTTGTATGACAATTTTTTTAGATGTGAGGTAAATATTCCCTTGTTAGATGCTATTAAACAAGTACCTCTCTATGCTAAATTTTTAAAAGAATTGTGTACTGCGAAAAGAAAACCAAAATTGAAGGGATGCCAGAAAATAGAATTAGGAGAATAGGTATTTGCTGTGATTCTGAGAAAGATACCCGCAAAATGCAAGGATTCATGTATGTTTTCGATTCCTTGTAAGATAGGAGATGTTCAGTTGGATACGGCCATGTTAGATTTAGGAGCATCGATTAATGTCATGCCATATTCTACTTATCTTTCCTTAAAACTAGGGCCCTTGAATGAAACTGCAATTGTAATTCAAATGGCTGATAGTTCCACTATTTATCCTAGGAGTGTGATTGAAGATGTTCTCTTGCAAGTTGATAATTTGGTTTTTCCGGCGAACTTTTATGTGCTTGACATGAAAACTAGTGATTTGAATAGCCCAATTTTGCTAGAAATACCATTTCTAAAAACTTCAAAGTCTGTCATAGATGTTAATAATGGTACTCTCACTATGGAATTTGATGGGGAGGTTGTTAAGTTTAATATTTTTGATACCCTAAAATTTCCTAGTTGTGAAAATGTTGTTAACACTCTTGATATCTATGTTCACTTGTCACAAGAAAACAAGAAAGTTGTGAATGAGGATAAGTTGAAGAAGGTTATTGCAAGACCTGCTGAGAATTCTAATGCTAAAATTTTTCTTTTTGATTTGCAGGCATCTAAAACTGGGCCAAAACTTTCTCCAGATCGAGCAAAAGGAATACCAATGGGAAAAAAAATCAAGAGACTGGAACCCCCAAGAAATCGAATGAGAGAAAGCATGGACCGAAATTGACTGTGAAAATTCTCAAGTGGGTGAAGGTGGACAAGGGAACCAGATATGAACCACCATGAGCAACTGAAACATACAGTCGGGCCGACAACACTAAACAGAGGCGATGCTTGGGAGGCAACCCAAGGGGAGTATTTTATTTTCAATTTTTTTCTTTATTTTTGTTTTGCATTTTTTACTTACATTGGGGACAATGCAAGATTTAAGTATGGGGGAGAGAACTTAGCCAGTCAAGTAGAGGACTTAGCTAGTTTTTGAAAAAAAAAAAAAATTTAGAGCTCATAGTTAGTGATGAATATGACTATTGAAATTCACTAGCCCATGATGATATCTAATTAATTACATGCATGCTTTTGAAAATAAATGATTTGCTAACTTTGGAACACTTTGATCTCCAATGCAAATTAAACTTTGATATGGTTGCTGAATATTTTTAAGCACGCATGAGTCATGGCTTGTGAATTGTATATGACATAGTGAAAGTCGTGTGAGCCTTGTAGCAGTCTTAGAAAGTCTCTAGCCTATCAACCTCCATTTTGAGCTTAATCGGAAAAAAAAAAAAGAAAAGAAAAGAAAAGAAAGGAGTTAGTAATGTGAGGAGAGGAATTGGAATGAGGATTGAAATTCTAATCCTATCAATTCCAAGATCTAAATAAGGAGAATAATGTATGGATTTGAGGACAACAGGGTGCAATTATCCGGAAATGTGAAAAATGAAAAAAAAAATATATTGTCTCAAAGGTTCAACTTGATTAGTATGTGCTTGTTAGCATTTTAACGTCTTTTTTGATCATGCATTGAGTTAATTTTTGAGGCACACATGTGTAAATCATGGTTATTTTTGTTATGGATTATGAGCTCGAATTTATTTCTGGTTTTGTGTTGCTCGAGGGCGAGCAAAGGTTTAAGTATGGGGGAGTTTGATGTGGTTATATTTTTTTATATTTATTTAAGTTAATCTGTATTATTAGGAACATTTGCATTGATTAAATTTATTTTATAGTTTCTAATCATTGTATGTGATTTGATATAGGAAAAGAGAAGAAATTAAGCTAAAAAATGTAAGTAAAGAGCCGAGATAAGTGAAGTGCGAGGCAGAAAAATTCCCGATCGATCGGTAACTTTTTACCGATCGAGCGAGAAATGTATGAAGTGTTGGACAGAAGAGCTACCGATCGATCGGTAAGTTTTAACCGATCGAGCGGGAGAAGAGAAGAAAAAAAGATGCGGGTCAGAGCAAGAATCGCTCGAGCGGTAGGTTATTACCGATCGAGCGCGACGTGAAGTTCGAAAAGATTTTATCTAAAAAGGAAATTTGTGTGTGAAGGACTCTAGCCTTAATTAATATATTATCTCGAATTTTAGGGATCTGGGAATGAGTTTTTAGATGGCTGGTGAGTGGAGAAACATCTTGGAGGCTAGGTTTTCTTCTTATTTCTTAGATTTATATTTTTTTCTTTGAATTTTCTCTAGAGATTTCATGAATATTTGTGGCTAAGTTTTAATAATTGGTAGAGGAAGACAAACCCTTGAAGTTTATTTATCTCGTGAGATTATGATTTTCATTGTTTGATTTTTATTTGAGTATCAAGAGTTGTTTGAAATCGATTGATATGCTTGTGTGTTTGATTATTGGCTTGATCACCTAATGATTTTTCATACAATCTAAAGCTAAATTAGATATCAAATCCGTAATTGTTTGATTTCTCTAATTTGTGAAGCAACTATGATTAATAATTTCCGCTTGTGAATTTGTTAATTCATAGGAACAACGATTGACTAGATTAAATACAACCGCTTGTGTTTGTGTTGTCTAGATTTATCAATTTCACTAGTTTGAATGTTACCTTAGATTTAAATCTTGATCGCTTGTATCTTGATTGATTTATTGGTAAGGATTAATTTAGAACGCTTGTGTCTAACTAATTAAAATTAAGGTGAGATAAGAATTAAGTTTTCAATGATGAATATTCAATTGAGAATTAATTATTTTTAGAGAATCGATGATCGAGTGAATAACTTCAAGAGCGTAGTCGACCGATACCAAGACTTTTTAATTAATTGTTTCTTCGTTATAACTTTAAATCTTGCATGTTAATTGATAAAATTTATTTTAATTTGCTAGCTTTTAATTATTGGTAGTTAATTTCAAAATTCAAACCCCCCTTTTATTTATTTTCAATAATTTTTAAGAACACGATAAATTTCGCTTTCCTAGTGGGAATGATCCCTACTCTCGCTACTACATATTTATTTGTTTGAGTTGAGTTGGGTTAATTTGACCGTGATACGACTAAGCACTACCATCGACTGATATCAAGACTTGTTTTATTGATTGAAAGTAAACTTAATTTTAATTTTGCATGCTAGTTAATTTGAATTTTAGAATTAGTATTTATTTGTTTTCTAAATTTTTATAAGTAAATCTGAACAAACAAAACCCTCTTTTATTTATTTTTCATATTTTTAATTCATAGCAAAATAAATTTCAATCCTCCTCGTAAGAACGATCCTTACTCTCGTTACTACATATTTATTTGATTTGAGTGGATTAATTTGGGCGTGATACGACTAAGAGCTATTATTTACCAAAAAAGGGAAGAGAAATATCAATCAAGTAACTCAAGAAGACATTTTTGACTAATCGATATTAAAGCTTAATTTTGTCAAACAACGAAAAGAAGGAAATTGTTGAAAACTCAATTATTAAGTTTTAGTGTTAAACAAAATATTCTAAGACACAAACAAAAGATTACATCAAAGAATGCATTTGGACGATGTTAGTCAATTGTAATAAGTGAATATCAACTGGTCTACAAAATAGTTAACCAAATTCTGTGAACTAGTCCAAAAGCAAAAATGAAATATCACGTGACTGGATTAGACGACTGAATTACTCGTAGAGACCTCAATTTAATTCAGCAGAGTATTTGACGACTGAAGTTCACGACTGAACATACCACCTTGACTGAACTATAACTGGAAGCTATTATCATCTAGTCAAGGTTGCTCAACTGGAATGATAACAATTGAAGTTAAGGACGATTGACCACTACAAGAAAAATATTAATTAAGAACACTCAAACGACACGTTTTTAAGCCAAAACCATTGTATTTTATCATATAAAACCGGTTTTAATTAAAACTATTGTCTTTGAGCCTTTTTTCAATAGAAAAGTCAACAGTTTTACAAAAACCGTCATTTTTTAATTTAAAAAACACATAGACAACAGTTTTACAAAATCATTGTCTCTAAGAGTTTTTTCTTAATAAAATAAACAATTTTATAAAACCGTTGTCAATTTAAATAAATATACTCTACACATGTAAAAAGAGAGAAAACTCTCTCTAACCCCAATTCAAAGACAACAGTTAGCAAACCCATCACATTCCTTCTCCCCTCTTCTAGTCGCTGCCGCCGACACCTAACTCCATTGGGAATGAGTCGGCCGACCCTCCTCCACCAAGACCATAACCTATAGGTTCGATCTGAGCCTTGAATCTCGAGTTAGGAGCCCGACTGTGCGCGAATCAAAGCCATGTTTGTGGCTGGATCTGCATCAGGTGACTGCCCTTCTCGTTTATTAGCTAATTTAGGTCGAATAGTTGTGTTTTAGCGGATTCAAAGTTATTCCAGATTCTGTGCACGACTCGAAGCGATTTTTTTTCCAGATTCTGCCGCCCTTTCAATGCATATAAGTTGTTTGTTAAATCGTCTATAACTTTTGCCTTGGATATTCTGGAAAAAGGCTGATGTATGGATAACTCAAATCCAAAGACAAAATTCTGTTGAAGACTATCACCTCATCCTTGGTTTGTTTACAACAGATAATTATTGATTATATAATACCTAATTATGTTAAGATTATTATGTTATTATCAAAGGAATACATATTACGTCAAAGAAATATGACTCGCCAGGTCAAACATATATTTCTTTGGATTTGTGAATTATGTTCGAGTTCACTCGAACCTCTCTGATTTTACATCTCTGCATATATTTGTTTTGGGAAGGATTGTGTTGAATCGTTTGATATATTTCCTTGTTCAATCATTATTATGGCTAGATTCTTATATTATATGTGTGATTTGCTGGTTCATATTCAGTGTTCAATTTGGTTTGCGTGTCTTGACCGGGATCGATCGTCTCCCTACTCTAGACACCTTTGTTTCTTGGAAAGTGATTTTTTTCCCACTTGCGATTTACTGTTATGTTTTGTGTAATGAAATTGTTGTTTCTAATGTTGGGTTTGTTATTCGATTATAAATAAGATGTGGCAGAAGAATATTTTGCTCCTCTTAGTTTAGAGGAAGAGGACGATGTGACAAATGGATTGTCGTCGAAATCCATTAGGTATTAGTTTGAAGTCTACGATTGAATTTATTTTATGTGTTCTACTTACAAGTCAAGCCTTTTTATTCTTGTCCAACTTTAACAGAGGAACGGTTTTGGTGAGTCATGGAACTTCAAACATAGATATTACTGAATTTTATAAGAAATGATTTACTAAAAGCCACAAAAACTAATATCTATTTATAGATGAGATTACATATGTCATAACTTCATATTACATCAAATCAACCTCCTTTATTGGATTTCCAAGCATTGGCATAAGAAAATCAGCATGATGGTCCTTCGTGCACTAGCATTGCAAAGAAGATCTAGGACTCTTCTCACATCTCTGGTATTCACCGATCCATGATTTAACTATGTGTTATGCTTAACTTTTATTCCTTTACTTAGTCGTAGTCAGGATCTGTAAATTTGGGATATGATTAAATGGATTCACATATTTTGAATTAAATGATAATTTATTTGATTTAATGGCTTCTTCTTTTTGGTGGTGGAACTGAACTTTAAAATGTTAGTCAGTCTATGCCAATGACTTGATTAAATTTTCTCGAACTGGTGAATTTTCTCAATGCATAAATGTATTATTCATAAAAAAGAGATTATACAATGGTGTCATTTTGTCTATCTATGGTCCTATTTTTTGTGCCAATGCAAAGTCAATGATGAGTTTAGATTTTATGCTCCATGTAAGGAGTCTTGTAAATGAAATAGGTTATGTCACTCCCTCCCATTTGAAAGAGAAACATAAGTTTGAATGAATGGCCACACACTGCCTTAAAAACATATTTCCTTCATGTCGTTCCTTCAATCTGTCACTCATTCCTACTAAGCATATCATCCCTTGGAAAGAATAATACCCGATATTCTCCTCAATATCCTCTATCATTGTAAATTGATTTAGTGGGTTCAACTACTTAATGTCTTTACAAAACTATGAAATATTACGTGCTTTTCATAAGTTTGTGTATCAGACGTATTCAACATTGGCGTTCTAGCTCTTGAAATTGTGAAGGGAATGATTATCAGAGGATTTACCCACATTGATCACAGCCTCAACCTTCTCGAACATGTACTGTTATTTCTTTTGGTTATTATTATGAAATTTATAAAGTGAATTAGTTTCTACTAAATTTTGCAGACATGGACACTTTATAAAGAAAGGTGGTCATTGGAACCAGTCGATCCTTGCCTTTAAACAATATAAGAAAGCTCAGTATTTTTTTGTTTTACCTATTATTTTTAAAATCTCTTTCTTATTAATATTATTTGATACTTGATATTTTTTATACATGGTATTTTAACATTGTAGTTGTTTTGTTTGTTTTGCTTGAAATTTCATGGGCTTTCTAGAGTTTGCTCGGTTTACTCCATTTCAAGTTTTCCAAAGTTGCAAGAACTTTAAAGATCTGGTAAATTTTAAGGAGCCTCATGGCCTCCAAAAACCGTCTGAAATTTCTTTTGATAATATTACTGTGTGGGTGCAATTCCATAATCTGTCGCTCGCCTTTATGCACCCTGAAGTGATTCGGAACATAGGAGGAAACATTGGTAACGTGATTGAGGTTGACACGGATGATGGAGGAAAGTTATTGGGTAAATTTTCTAAAGTCCGTATTAGTCACAATATTTCTCAACCATTACGGAAAGGGCTCTGGATCTCTGCGGAAGATGATGGGGAAATACTTGTATTTTATTACTCTACGAGAGACTACCAAATTTTGGTTTGCTTGTGGGCGGATTAGACATTTAGTGCGAGATTGCGATAATCAGCATGCTAACAAAGAGAAGTTTGAATTTGGGACTTGGATGCGAGCCCCTTCGGGAACGGCAGGTGGGAAATCTAATTCGACTCGGACACATGATGATTTGGAGCGTACTAGTTCATGCCAAGAAACTTATAAACCTTTAAAGTCTACTTCTTTGATGGCTGCTAATACTAGGCAGCAGGGTCTCTCAGACCAGCTCATTCGAAACTATGAAGACAAGGCGATTATTGAACAACACTCCATTGAGGGTTATCCTAAGCTTGATGATCAAGAATGTATATCTTCAAATAATATTCCACCTTCAATGGATCCACTAAGTCTGTTCTCGGCTGATTTAATGGTATGTGTGGAATCTAACGCTCCCTTGGGTAATATTCCTAGTGAATCAATGACTGAGTATAATGGCAAAACTAAGTGGAAGCGTCTAGCCTGATCCAAATGGAAAGCCCAGAATAAAAATTTGCTGGTAAAGGGCAACAAACGTCCATTTGAAATAGTTGATGACGATTTGATTGAGTGTGGCAGTAGTAAGAAACAAGATAGGGACGGGAGTCCATTTAGTATTTCAACGACGGTGGCTACTGGGCAGCCCCCCGATCCCCATGAGTTGCATAATTTGGAATGCGCGAGGCCTTGGGAACCCACGTGCATTCCGTGATCTTCGTAGGCTTATAGCCGAAAGACGCCCAGGTTTGTTATTTCTTTGTTAAACAATATTGCGTGCTTATCAGTGTTCTCGGTGGAAGTATTGGCTTAATTTTGAAGGGCATTTTATTGTGGACTGTATTGGTAGTAGTGGTGGACTGATGTTGTTCTGAAAGGGGCATTTTGTCTGTATTCAATCCTTCTCTCAAGGACATATAGACTCTGTTATTAAGCATCATCTTAATATGTGGTGTTTTACAGGTTTTTATGGTAATCCGATTGTAGCTCTTAGGGCCTCTTCATGGGAGATTCTGCGGCGGCTCTCCTCTTTGCCTGAGCTATATAATCTTCCTTGGTTGATTGGAGGCGATTTTAATGAAATATTATTTGAACATGAAAAGAAGGGTGGTTCGATTTGTTCGGCGAGGCAAATGAATGAGTTTAGGGATGTTATTAAAGATTGTGAAATGATCAATTTGTCTTATTCAGGGGACAAATTTACATGGTTCAATAGAAGAAGTGGTGAAGAGGTTGTCTTTGAGAGGCTTGACCGTTATTTTGGGAAATTGAATTGGAATTCTATCTACACCGGTGCTATGACTGTTAATATCGACTTTTATGGATCTGATCATCATCCTATATTGCTTGAGCTTCATCCTGGGGCTATTCTCATTCTTAGAAGCGTACAAATTGATTTTATTTTGAGCACAAGTGGTTCCTTGAAGAGGATTTTTCATTCTTTCTGCATCAGAATTGGCGTTCCCTTGCAAATTCTATATATTTGCCAACCAAATTGAAGTTGTGCCAGTGTAAACTTAAATATTGGGCAGGGAAGCGCTTTGATAATCTTGGTAAAATAATTGATAGATTGAGACGATCTCTCAACTATCTGATGTCTTCCCAAAACTTTGAGAACAATAGGCAGCGTATAGCGGATCTTGAGCAAGAAATCGGAAGACTTTCCCACCAAGAGGAGATCCATTGGAAACAGCATTCCCGAGATAATTGGTTATGCCACGGTGACCGCAATACCTCTTTCTTCCATGCGACAACATCAGATAGGAGGAGGCACAACCATGTTCTGGTTCTATTATCAAATCATGGCAAATGGCGCACTGATGAGCGTGGTATGTCTGGAATCTTATTGACTTATTTTAACTCTCTTTTCTCGTCCAGCAATCCTTCTTCACAGTTTATGGATGATGCTCTTGAGTTCTTGGAGCCTTGCGTTTCTAATGATATCAATGATGTCTTACTGGCCCCATTCACACCAGAGGAAATTCGTAAAGCAGCATACAAATTACATCCTTCAAAAGCTCCAGGACCCGATGGTTTTACTGCGCTTTTATACCAAAAATCATGGCCTTTTATTGGTGATTATATTATTGCAGTGATGCTTAATATTTTAAATGGAATTGGTGATCTTAAGGGATGGAATGATATGTTATTACTCTTATTCCCAAGGTTAAGGATCCTCAAACCCCAAAAGACTTCAGATCTATCAGTTTGTGTAACACATCCTATAAGATAATATCAAGGGCAATCACTAATCGTCTCAGACCCATTCTTAGTCATGTGATCGACCAATCGCAGAGTGCCTTCGTCTCAGGTCGGCTTATCATGGATAATGTTATTATCGGGTTTGAATGCCTACATTGGATCAGGAATCATATCAGTACAAAGTACGGTTTTGCAGCCCTCAAACTTGATATGAGCAAGGCCTATGATAGGGTTGAATGGGGTTTCTTTGAAGCAGTTATGACCAAAATGGGGTTTGCGCCGCTGTGGATCCAACTTATTATGCGTTGTGTCTCAACTGTTTCTTATTCCTTCCGAGTTAATCAGACTACTTTTGGAGAACTTTTTCCACAGCGAGGATTGAGACAAGGCGATCCGCCATCGCCCTATTTGTTCGCCCTCTGTGCTCAAGGCTTTTCTGCTATCATCAACCGGGCGGCATCACTTAAATTGTTTCGGGGTGTCAAAATAGCTAACAACTGCCCAATTATTTCTCATCTTTTCTTTGCGGACGATAGCCTTATTCAGAACCACCACTCAGAGTTGTTTGCAAGTGAAATGTTGCATACATCTCTATGAATTAGCTTCGGGGCAAGTGGTTAACTTTGAGAAATCTGCCATTACTTTCTGTTCGAGCTCTACTCCTCAAATTATCAATGAGATTCAGAATATTCATGGCATCTCAGTCGTGTGTGTTCATGAGTTGTATCTTGGACTACCAACTTTCTCACTTCGAAGTAAAAGAGTGCAATTCTCATTCCTTCGGGACCGTATTTAGAACCGGATCAATGGATGGGCTTCGAAATTATTTTTGGCAGGGGGCAAGGAGGTGCTTAATAAATCAGTGTTGCAGACAATTTCCACGTACGCAATGTCCTGCTTTAAGATACCTTACTCAATTAGCAAAGAAATTGAACAACTACGTGCTAAATTCTGGTGGCGGCCTTCTATTGGCAAAAAAAGTTTACATTGGGCTTCTTGGGAATCTCTGTGTAAACCGTAACAGAGTGGGGGGATTGGCTTTCGGAGTTTCATTGAGTTCAATAAGGCATTACTTTCAAAACATGTTTGCCGAATTGTTCAAAACCCTGACTCTCTTGTGGCCCAAATCTTAAAGGCTCGTTATTTCAAGCACTGTGATATTATGGCAGCACCAAGGGGCTCAAACCCATACTTTATTTGGCAATCTATCTTGTGGAGTCGGGAACTTATAGCGAAAGGGCGTCAGTGGCGTGTTGGCGACGGGACCAACATCAATGCTTTCCAAGATGCTTGGATCCCGGCTTTGAAGCATGGAAAAAGTTCTGTAATTTCTAATGCGCCTCTTGATACTAAAGTGAAGGAGTTCATCCAGCCTAATGGAGTTTGGAACGAAGGCGCTCTCAAGGTACATTTTCTAAATTTTGAGGTGGAAAGTATTTTAAGCATACCCCTTAATCCCCTTGGTGGTGCGGATAGGAGGTTTTGGCGATGGGACAATAAAGGGCGTTATTCTGTGAAATCGGGATATCAATTGGAAATGGGGGGTTTTTGATCCCTCACCTAACTTTTCTTCAAATTTTCTTCTGGGCTGGTGGAAAAGATTTTGGAATTTAAAATTTCCTCCTAAAGTGAAGATTTTTAATTGGAGGGCCATTTAAAATCACATCCCGTCGGAGACTAATTTAGCTTCGCATCATGTTCATATTTTGGGAGTGTGTTTTACGTGTAAATCAGATGTAGCTACAACCTGCCATGCTTTGTTATTTTTTTTCGGCCATTAAATCATGCTGAAAAGAGGGTGTTTTCTAGCCTTTGCTTCGTCGCAATCGTGGATCTTCTTATTTTGACATAATTTATGGTTTGTCATGCTACTGTTCTATTGAGGATCTTGGTTTGTTTTGTTTACGATCTTGGGCAATTTGGAAAGAGATATGTTGTCGTAAACATGATAGTTCTATAAGCGATAAGCCTGTCAATGTCAGTTGGGTGGAGTCACATTTAAGTGAGTTCTCTAATGCCATTGATGTAACTAATCCGATGAGGAATATTGAAATTGAGCAGCATCTGTTCAGGTGGACTAAACCATGTGTCGGACACTATCGGATGGATGTAGATGTGGGTTTTGATGGGAGGTTGGGTAGATTTTCGGTTGGGGCTATCATTCGTGACAATGCAGGGGATATTGTAGTGGCTATGGCAGAAAATATTCGTAATCCCTGTTCTGTGTTTGGAGCTGAGCTTATGGAAATTCTCAAGAGATTGTGGTTGTGTAAGGATCATTTGATTAATCATGTTTGTGTTTTCTCGGACTCTTTGGTTGCGGTCAATGCATTGACGGAGTCAATTGAGTGTTTAGGTATTGAAGGTTCTCTAGTTGATCAAATCAAAAATTTGCTTCTTGATTTCTCGTTTTAAGGCATCCAGCATGTTCGGCGCCAAGCTTTGTCAGCAGTCCATTAGCTTCTTTTGGTTTTTCTATTTCTAATGCTGTAATCTTGTATGCTGTTTCTGGTTTCCATTCTTGGTTACAAGAAGGGATTTGCCAAGATTTACTGGAGCAATGAAGTTTTATTTTCTCTCAAAAAAAATTTATTTTTTCAGTAAATATTAGTTATTTATTTCAATTAATTGAAAACCCCAATTTGATCGGGTTAGTTTACAATTTATTAATATGGAGTTGATTTATATATACATCCTGAATGAGTTATTTCTCCCAAAGAGATCTCTAAAAAATTTGTTCTTTTTTATCATAAAACTTGAAGCAGTCTTTTTCGAAGAAAATTCAGAGATGTAGGAGTAGCACCCACTGGTATTCGAATTTAAACACTTGTTGTGCATTTAGGAATTTGACATGTTTTATATCAATGCATCGAAATGGGATTGTTTCTAGTTGCTCTTTTCAAATATGTATGCCTTGAAAACAAAAAACTTTATGCTTGTTATTTTAGCATTCTTGCATCATGAAGAAACTTTCCTTATTTGAGTTCTATTGCTAATTTGTTTGTTTATTTGAGCCGTAGTGATACTGATGTTGTATATGAGTTTTTTTGTACCATCAATATTATGATTTTTTTCATTAATCGTGCCTTTATAATGGTAATAATGTATCTGTTGGATCGGGCTCATGGGAAACATCGACATGTACCCTATAGGGACTCTTGGATAATGTTTTTTCTTCAGGTTATAAAATTAAATATCAAATTCTTTATGACTACTTTTAGCTAGAAAACATTCTTTTCACGAGATTCTGCTGATATGTATGTTTACAACTTTGTGTATGAGAATTTTAAGCACTTTGAAATATTTGTGGATTGAATGTGCTTCATAATTATATTTGGATTATTCTTAATCGTGACAAAGCGGAATGTTTTTGGTCTATATATAAGGTGAATTTTTTACATTTCCATACTTGGTCATTTTTTTCTCAAATATTATGCTTGTATGAGAATATAATAAATGGTAATGGTCATTTTGTTCTGTTAATGATAAAGAGGACAGATCACTCGTAACTAATAGTGAATCTTAGATTAATTAACCAGTTGTTTCTTAACTTGTTTGTACTTTAATTCATATATATGTTAGGCGTACTGTAATTTGAGGAATGAGATCATATGTTGTTAATTCATTATACTAACAAGAATTTTCTAAATGCGGTCATTAATTAATTAGTTTATTGGGGCCTTGAAGAAATGAATCGTATGAGTGAATAAATTATTTGTCAAAGTATATTTATTTAAGTTTGAGTTTAAAGATATTATTCGCAAGGAATTTTATTTGATTCATTACTTGAATTGTGCTAATGATTTTGTTTTTTTGTTTGTTGAGTAATTACAGTTTGGATATGCAAAGTAAAGAAAAAAAGATCGTTGCGGCTTTTATGAGAAATCTCGGGTCAAGAAAATGTAGTTGTAAACTAATTAGTACTATTTCGAGTTATCAAGATTAATGCATAGCTTTATTTTCTAATCTGCATGGATTTATGATTCAAATTTTGAATTTTGAGTGATTTGTAATATTGAATATTGAATCTTATTTTGAATTTCGAATGATTTATAATACTAAAAATTGTATATGAAATTTTATTTTTTTATTTCTTTTCTAAAAAAAGACAACGGTTTAATGTAAATATAACGATTTTTCATTGTTGTAAAACTATTGCCGTTGTCTTCAAAGACAACAGTGAAAAATCGTTGTCTTTGAGAGTACCTTTTAACAATAGGGGTTTTAACAACAATTTTAAATGACATACGACAACAAGAAAAAAAAGTTGTTGGGCTTTTTTCTTGTAGTGGACATATCTCATGGATATTCAAGAACGTCATTATCTATCTTTAAGCATTCCCAACACATTCAAATTCTTTAGAATTGGATTTTAGCCATTTTTGGAAAAAGACAACAATACACTGTAGACATCGTAACAATGATAGTGCGCAGAGTTGTAATATTTTTGAGAAATTGTATACAAGAGATACAGGCTAGGACAAGACAACTGATATTTATTGTGAGAGAAAGATATATTTTGAACACATTTATGACCGTTGCAATCATTCACTATAAATAGCTTAAAGATCAGTTGTAGAAAACCTCTCCGAAACTCTTTGATCTCTTACATTCTATGCATTCAAGCTTTCAGTCGTACTTTTAAGATCATAAATTTTTACGAAAATTGATATAGCACACTCTCAAAGTTATTTATCTTATCAAGGTAGGATCAAATTGTGCTAAGTCCTTCAAAGTGTAATCTTTGTATTTGTAAATGAGTCGAGGACTGTTTATTGTATTCAATTGAGTGCTAGGAGTTTCAGTTGAGGCATTGTTAAGTGCTAACTAAATCGGAGTCTTGAAAATTACTTGTATTACTCAAATCTTCTAGTGAAAACCTTCCCAAAAGGAATAAGGTTGTGACGTAGGAGTCATTATAGTCCGGAAGGCCTATAACTCTGTTGAAGTTTTTGAATGAATTATTGTGCTTCTTATATTATTTAATATTTGATCCTTGATAGGAATATTGGAATTGATATTAGATAATTAAATTTATTCGTCACTTGGGAAAGAGGATATAAAATATTAGAGTTATTGGTTAATAGATAAGAAAAATTTATGATATGAATTTCGATAAAAATCAAGCATGGGGCCATGGGGGATATCAAGTGAAATCGAATCTCTCTTCATTTAATCTGTCTTTCAATTCGTATTTTATTTATTGCAAAATTTTATTACTTGAACAACAACTCATTATTAAAAATGTAGATAGATAGGATTAAGATCATATTAGTTTTACATATTTAATATAATATCAAATTATTCAATTTCTGTGAGACAATATCATACTTTATCACGTATTAAAACTTGACAATGTACACGTAGATGGTAAGAAGGAACGTAACAAATACATTAAATAATTCTCAACGAAAACAAAATACCCGACTAAGATTAGCAAAATTACAATAGTACATCAAATACTTTCGAAGTGAATGACCTGAAAAGTGGAAGCCTGGCTTGATTTACGTAGTTTTTGGAAGAGTTTCTAGGACGCATTTCTCAGCTTTTCGTTAACAAAATTTCAAATTTTTGTTAAGGAAAAACTGAGAAATGTTTCCTAAAAGCTATTTCAAACACAATCTCATTTTTTCTTTTCATATAAATGATTATTTTCTTCGAGTAATTTTTAGTTAACACAACAAACTATGCACTTTCTTCTTCCTGCACCAAATGGATTGTTAGCCCCAAATTTTACCATACAATAGCACATATTTTAAAATATACATATGATTAAAAACAATAATAATGGCGATGAGGATAATAATAAAATAATACATGAGTACCATTAATTTTTTTTATGAATGAAACAAATCTATTTCTTTATGTAAATTAATTAATTTTCAATCGTAAATTATCGGTTTTTCTAGCACGAAGATTACGTGCATTCTCCCATTCATTTTTGTTATGTTCTTTTTCATTAATTAACCAAACATAAACATTAGGATTACGTTCTTTTAGAAGGCCTGGGTTCCCGAGGAAAAACACCTTTAATTTTAGAAGGCATATATAATTTCCTGGAAAACAACTTAAATCCATACGGTTAAATCTAAGGGTGGAATAGGGTCGGGACCCGTCCCGTAAACCCCCTACTCAACTCCTGTCCCGTAAAGAATCGCGAAACTTTTTTTTCTCTCGATTCCGTACCCGAAACATTTCGGGACCCGACTATTCAGGATCCCGTCGGGTAGGGAGAGAAAATCCCGAATGATAAAAAAAATGTGATTATTTTATTAAATATATTATTTAGAAACTTATATTTATAAATAAAAATAAATATTTAACTTAAAACATATAATATTAAAATATTTTGGATAATGTTTTAAGGTTTTGTTAAGAGAAAAAATGTATCGGATAATTATTAATAAAATGTTCGGATACAATTACTAAATAAATTTTGTTAAATATTTGTCAAATTAATCTCTTGAGTCTTGTTCTACATATTTGTTCTAATTAGATAATAATAAAAATTAATTAATTAAATTATTAATTAATTTTTAAAAAAAATACACAAAAATAAAATGTTATTTCGTGATTTTACAATTTTATTGTTACAACAATAAAAATTATGCGAATTAAGTCCACAATTAAGTGTTATATGAGTTAAAACCTAATAATATTTAGCTTATTATATTAATAAAGTTATTAATAAAATAAATTATTATATTATTTCGGGACGGGTCGGAAATCCCGTCGTGATAAGGTTTTATTCTCGATCCCTCACCCGATATTAATCGGGATGGGAAAAATCCTGAAAGTTCGGGTTGAAAAAATTTCAAGTTGAGATTTTTTCAGGAGAAAAATGTGATGGGATTCGAGAAGGGTCGGGATTTCGAGAATTTTTGTCACCCCTACTTAAATCCGCTTACATAAAATGTTGACTCGAAAATACACCAGTTGCATCTTCAAACTGATTTCTCAATAACCAAAACAAAAATTACAAAGAAGGAAAATCGAAGGCGTGAAGAATGAAATTTGCTAAAAACATGCGCTACAGAGCTAACCAAGCAATGAATTCTGTCCATTGGGTCATTTCCATTAGAAGAGTAATATTTTCAAGTAAAATCCACATGGTGATATGGGCCAGCATGTAGGACTAGCAACACCCCAAGTCCATCAAGAAATACCAATCCAATTCAAAGCCCAAATACCAAGTCCACGTGTAAACAAACGTGTGAGAGGACAACCAAAGCATCTGGAAGACTTTCAGTCTTTGTTTATTTCTTCTTTCTTAGCTAATTTTGAGCTCTGAATCTTGTGTACCAGGATATTATTTGTTAGTCAAAATGCTAAAATGGAAAATGTGAATATAACAGAAATAATGCACTAAGAGGAAACACTGACCGTGGTACAACATAGCAATATAACATGCGTATAAATACTGAAAAATAATAAGCAAAAGATAAATCAAACTGATACATGACGAGGTATAATGTCCCTAAAACAGATTACGATACGGACAGAATCACACGAGCTGAGAAAGAAACAGAGAGCAAAATTGCAAAAGAAAGGAAGCAAGCTGTATATTTGAGGTGTGCTTGAAGGACTGGAGACTGCCTCTTTTTATAGGCATCCGGGCCAAAAGCTGTCATCTGAAAGACCAAAAGTTTGGCCAGCGCAGAAGCACCTACAGTCTAGGTGATTTTTGCCTTGATCGGTCCGACATTCGACGTACCCAGGTCGCGCTCGTATGCTTGCACAAAAGTTGGACCCTTGACTTGTACCCTAGCGCACAGGAGCGCACGAAAAAGTCTCTTGACAAATCATTCTTACAACTTCATAAAGTGCAACATAATATAAACATACCCATGCCAGTTATTCTACACTTAGAGGGAGAATTTCTAGAAAACACTTCTCAGATTTTAAATTTTGTTAATGAAAAGCTGAGAAGTGCTTTTTAAAAACTCTCTCAAACACTACCTTAACTTCCACCCATCCACTTTAACACGCCCATTACTCTTGTCCAATATATCCATTCACATAGAAGTTCAACATATTTTTCTTGCTTAGAGTTAAAGATATTTCAGCTGTATTTTCATAAATTTTGCTATTGAATTGTTGGTATTAGATTTGGTACATATCACATGGTCAGGTTGAAGATACATGTTGACATTTTATACCTACTCCCCAACATTCAAAAGTCAACAGTTAATTTACTCAAAGTCTAAAATCCTCAATTTAAACAAATTTACATAAACTATAGATATCAATCATAAGAGAACACGCAAAAACGAGTAGATAAGGTCATATCATATGTATAGAGTTTCAAAACAGATTTGTATATAATTAGACACGATTCATCGTCCTCCTCTTAGAAAGCAGAAGACGATTCTTAATTAGCAGACCATGATTCCTCGACCTTTTCTTATTTGTTTTCAGGACATTGGCCATGCAAGTGATCGGGACGTTGAAGAAGATGATTCAAAGTCTGGCGCACACTTCCCTGCAAGAGTAGTGTTGTATCAATTAACCTTAAATTTTGTTTATTTCGAGTTCCGTAGATTGTAAATACAGAAACAAAGATATACCATAGAGCATTCCTTAGCGAATTGGAGAAAAGAGTAGCCATATGGATTTTGTAGCACATGCGGGAGATAGGGATCGTTAATTATCGAATTGATGATCTCGAGTCTTTGTGTTTCTTCGGCTACCACCAACAATTTCTTTACAACGTTGCATGCATACTCGTCCATCACCATACAAACAAACTGCTCATTCAGGTTCTCTATTAAGTACACCGGAAGATACTCCAACTCCAATCCTAAAAAATGCTTCACTAAAAGACTCCTAAAACCAGGAAAAAAATGTTGGATCATTGGATATAATAATTAAGACAGTGGGATAGGGGGGAAAAAAAAAAAGGTGTACGTGCGTACCCGAATTGATCTTTAGAGAGATACTTTATATTTCCCAGTATGCTTGCGACAAGACGGTTTTGGGCCCTCACTGTTATGTCCTTTTTTACAATGTCTTGAAGAAGGGCGGATCCGGTTTCGTTGAGGGCGATTGGGAGAAAATTTTCCGCAATCTTTACAAGTATTGGCTGCAAAAAAAAAACACACACACACACACACAAACATTAGTACTTTAAAAAAGAAAAGAAAAAAAAAACTAGGATAATGATAAATACTTCAGAATATGCTTTGAAGGCAAGGAAGCATCCGCGAATGACGTTAGAACCAATGGGGTGGGTGGCGAGCTGAAGGGTGATTTCCTTTAAGGGCACTACTAAACAAAGTACTAGGTGCCATGTAGTGAGACAATGGATAAGTTTGAGCATGGACTGAGATCCCTGAGAGTCCAAACAGATAGCGAGGAGTAACCCTGCATCAACAGTGAGTGAAAAAACCATATCTTCCATCTGTTCGTCGTCGCAGACGGCGAAAAGCATTTGAATGACATTGCTTCCGAACCCATCCATCATCAGCAGACTTACGTGAGATTTCACCTCTGAATAGATCATTTGTATGTCTTCGGGTTTCATTCCTAGGAGTTTCTGTTCCAGGAACTCGCACCCGTCTTGATTCATCGCTTCGGAAAGCACCTTGCCCTTAAAATCTCCGGCTGAAGCACTGGTGTCCTCCATGCCGTGGATTATTTGGAGAGAGATTCGGAAGGACGTAAACTAGGGTTCTGAACGTGAGCCCTAAGATTCAAAAGGAAAGAAATTCTGTTGTTCTTTTATTCTAGTGTCAAAGATTTGGGGGGAGAGTTTGAAAAATAACTTTGGTCAATCAAATTTTTTGATTTATGATATTTCTTCAAAAAAAAAATTTCAAAATGACCTACAAATACAAAGGAAATGCAAAAACAAAACAAAAGAAAAAAATTCAGAAGATTATATTTCAAAATCATGGTCAAACAAAGGTTATTTAGTTAAATAAATCCAAGATTTGGGCGATAAAGAGAAAAATCGTACTAAATTTTTGAGATATATATGTTCAAAAATCCTAATAATTTTTAATATTAATAGAAAGAGAGAGATGAATAGATTCATATGAGTCAATACTCAGGTGCAAATTTCATTGAACTCAATCACCTTTATTTATAGGTAAAGATTACAAGATTCAAATATGTACAAATATTATTTTTACATATTTATCTTGATCACATATCTTTAATAAGATAATAATCTATAATAATAATATATTTATAACACTCCCCATGATTATTTGCACAAGCAATTGATTCTTCAAAATTCTTCATTTAGCAAGTTGTATGTCTGGGAATTTCATCGGGACTCAAGTGTTGTCTTGTAAAAACCTTGACAGTAAAACCCCGTGGAAAAAATCTGAACGCAGGAAAAAGAGTACAACAACATATATTTTCTTTGGATATCTTCCCGACGATGGATGCACCTCGTTAAAACCTTATCAGAAAAAATCCAGTGGAACAAAATTCTAATGAAGGAAAAAGAGTACGACATCTCTTGATACTTGTTAATTGCCTCAAAAAATCTTGTTATGAAAAACCACGTGGGAAAAATCATAGACAAAGAAAAAAGAGTACAACTTTAATTGCTCCCCCTCTTGCAAGCATCACTTTTTAACTCTTAATATTTCAATCTTATGCACTACTTTGCCAAAAATTGATTCAGATGTTGATTTTGTCATATATAAGGTACTTCAAGACCAAATATATTTTCTTCTTCTTCAAGTTGGCAAAAACAATATTTTGAGCATCGAATCTTTCGAGAATGTTTCTATATGTATCACCAGCATCGAATCCTTCGAGAATGTTTCTATATGTATCACCATCAAATCAATGCATCCATGATAAGTGCAAATATTTTCTCATAATCCGCTTGAAATACTTTGAGAAACTTTGTTAATATTTGCTCATATTGCCACATATCATTGTTATTGAAAGTTCAACAAATTGTAGTTCAAAATAATCATCATTTTGCGTAATAGCAAAACACGAATGATTATATGATCATTTCGATCCCAAATAATTTGTGAAATCTCATATTTTAATATACTTGTTATTCTTCATGAATAACATAATCCAATTTGGATTCATTGAAATAATTGGTCGTTCACGCTTCTAGCATCCTTTTTCATTTGCTTGCAAATAATATAAAATATGGTCCTGCAGGACGTCGATTTATTTCATAACGACCAGCTTCCATTGTTCTTTTGAGATATTCACTCATTTTCTTTAAAGGAGTTTTGTCACTAAAGACGATTTATATATATTGTTCAACTTGAACATAAATGAAGCTAAACGATTTATACACAAGATCAAATATTGTATTTGTGATTTAAACTTTGAACATCATGTTCACTTTATATTTAATTGGGATCGATCTCAAATATTCTTGTAGCTTCCATTTCCTCCCCCTCAATGTTGGAAACATTGTTTCACAAGAATAACGAATGAGAATTTCGCGTCATAAAATATCATTGTTCAAAATAATTGCTTATAAGATCTAATTTATTTCCAACATATTTATAATCTCTTCAAGAGATTTATGTAGTGCATTTCTCGCACAAACATTAACTTTCAATACATAATCATTTGACATAATATATATTTCAGATATCCCCAAATATGACGCATTTATTCTCATGGTTTAGTAGTTGATTGTAGGCAAAATAAATCAACTAAACCAACATATTTATAATCATAAAATTGATATGCATATCCTCTTTTGATCAAGCTTGTCTTGAATATATATTCTGGAAGTTTTTCTCAATACGTATTTTCGCAAACATCATGTTGCGCTTCGTGGGCCCACATTATTTATTATTCCAGATAATATGGGGATTCTCTATCAATTTGAGCTAATGATAATGGTATCAAATTTGATAAGCCAATAAGAATTCATAAAATATTCTGGATCTTTGATTCAAAAACATCCATATTTATCGATCCAGGAGTTTTTGGCTTATTCATTAACAACTTTGTGCACTATCAATAGTTTTTCAACTATTTATATAATTTAAATTCTCAATTCAATCCATTATGTCAAACTCTGAAAGTATTTGTATCAATGATAATTTTGGAGCTCTTTAGCTCTTCTGAAAATATTGATTTGTAATATACTATTTAAACCAAATCAATATCCACTAGATTCAAAATTTCATATATGCCAATATTGTGTATCACTATTCTATAATATCAAGCACATCATTTTTTTCATCGTCAATCTTCAAGATCTTTCTGACATTCAATCAACATACGATGAAATATATGATTTGGGTAGACATCAACGGTCTCCACAAACTTTTATATTTTGCTTGATAGATATCAATAAAATCTCTTTACGTACTTCAGGTACGATAGTGATACGAGATAACGATGTACATTTAGTACAATACTTGATTATGACGTATATCTCAATATTTTGTACCGAATTTATAATTCATATCTCGCTTCATACGATATGACATATTCTTCATTGAAGAATTAAACTACAGTGTATCAAATGTGTTCATTTGCACTGTCACATTCACTTAAAAGAATGGACCACATTAATCAGACAACTTTCATAATTGTATTTCCTTGAACAAAATACTATAAATAAGATATTATAATAAAATTAGAATTGAAATTGAAAAATCGAACGTACCTTTTCAAATTCATGTATGCATTAAGTAGATCTTTTACCTTTAATAATGACATTCAATCTATCACGAATGTTATTTTACATTAAATTCATGTTCCTACATGTAAGATAATAACATGTAATAAAAATACTACATCATTCATTTAAAAAATTATAGCTTAATCAAATGATTTTGAAAAAAATCAAAATTTATATCCACAATCAAAATAGAGGAATTTAAAATCCATAATCAAATTTTATGAAATAAAGATGTAACAACCCAATATATCCTTAAAATATAAAAATTCTCAAATCATCAAATTGCATAATTAATATTTAATGCAATATATTGACCAATAAAATAGATTCACAAAATTTGTAGATCTTATTTTATATCATCAAAATAATTTATGTTAATCAAAACACATGCTAGAGTTTTTCAAAATTTAGTTTAAACAAATACAAAATTAATTTACCAAAAATAAATTAGTTCAATAAATAAATTATAAAATGACTTGAAGTTGGTCATAAATTAACTCATTGACACCATCATGCATAGGCTACCATCAATACATCATCGGCGTTGTCCAATATAGATGATGGTCCAATTCATTGTGTTTAACATTTAATTTTGTTTTTCTATTGATAGTGTTGCGATCTTGCTACCGCACATTCATAATTGTCAATCAATAGTCTATGTAGTTCATCATTGAACATCAAGTACCTATTCATAAAAATAGTGACAAATAATATAGCATGCTTCTTCCAGAGCATTAAGAACAAATATATGATTTGAATCGATATCAAGTCAATATCTTTTGATATATATCTCACATATATATTTAATTATGGATATTGACAATTTTATATCACACATCGATATTCTTTAAGAAATTTCGATGAATTTCTTTATTTATAAGATCCTCAAAAAAATCATTCAACCAAAGACACTATTTTAAATTAATATTCTTCAAGAATATTGTTAAACATTGGATCTTATATTAATATTCTTCAAGAATATTATCAAATCTTGCATCTTTTTATCAATATTTCAATATTGATACACTTTGACATGAGATCTATTTCTTCAATGACATTTGTAGATCTTGGATATCATATCAGATATCAATCATGATTTCTTTACTTTCTCAATATAAGAAATCATATATCACATCTTTATCATGAATCTATTCAGATTCTCAATATATTATATTATAACTAATTCAATATATTATATCAGGAATTCATGAATATCTTTCGATATATCAAAATTAAAATCGTGAATCTCTCAAAATTATCAGTATATTGTATCATGATCATGAATTGCTTCAAATTCTCAATATAAAATCATGTTGTGCTATTTTATAGCCATCAACATATTCATGATATTTCATGGGCACCAATATATCAATTATTTCATTTTGCTACTTCTGGAACACCAATGAATATATCTTTTTGTGTTACTTCTAGAGCATCAATCAATCTCTCATAAATTTGAGTATTGACAACACGTTGTGCTATTCCAATAGCATCAATAAAACGAGAATTATTTTCATTCTCAGTTGGTTACAACATCGTGCTGATAACGTGTTATAAATCATAATAGAAATAGATAGATGAATAGAGAGAATTTATGAGATGAGAGAGAATTCACATGAGTCAATCCTCAGGTGCAAATTTCATTGAACTCATCACTTCTATTTATAGAAAAAGATTACAAGATACAAATCTGTACAAATATTATCTTTACATATTTATCTTGATCACATATCTTTAATAAGATAATAATCTATAATAATAATTTATTTATAACAATAATATATATATATATTACTATTAATTAAGTTTGAGCGCTTTATAGAAACTGTTTGTTGGTGTCTTGGTCTGTTTTTCAAATGCCAAAAAATACCCTTTACATCCACATTATTTTTCAACTACTTTCTCCCTTCAGAATTCCTACCACAATTTTGAATATCTCAAAATACACTATGCTGATTTTTATGTCATTTCAAATTTTCCACCTCCCCATCTTCCACACTTTTGAGAAAAAAAAAAAAAACATGATGTTTGATCGTTACACACAATATTAATTTCTTGTATTCGTAAATAAGCCATCGATAAAATTTAGATATATTGAATTTACTTCTCTTTTTCATAATCGTTTATTTTATAACATGTACGTTAATCATTATAAGCACAATTTGCATCGGTTTCATTGTGTTTTCTCTCACCATCCACGTACCGTATTCATTCTTTCTTTTATTGCACATTGTATGCATTCGTTAATGATATACCTTAATAAAGTGATCTCTTTGGATGAGCTGACAAAACTCTTCCAACGAAAGATGAACTGCTGCAGGTCTGAAACCACAAACAAGAGTGTTAAAGGGGGCCGGAAGGTGTTCCAGCGTATCCCCTCCAACGCTCAAGTCAGATGATAGAATAGTAAATATAGAGAGTGGTGTGTGCGCACGAGTGAAAAATTAGGATCCAAATAATGAAAGTGAACATGATATTTATAAGAGAGAGATCCGGATTTAACGCTTACCTTTCTTATCAAAAACGCGAGAATCTATATATAATTATATATATATATATGAGTGAAGAGTACTTATACCTGAAGAATCCTCGTACCCGTACAACCTTAGCAGTCTAAATCTCATAGCAGTGTCATCGATGTCCTGAACTACAGTATTTCTTGCCCAGCAAATCCCTTTATCCGTCTATTGTCTGGAAATTTCAAAACATAATACATAATTATATCTCATATCATAATAAATTTTTTTAATTAAAAAAAGACAAAATTAACCTAGATAATATAAATCGATCATACGTACCTATGAACATAATCAACGCATTCCTCAATCTCCTGCTGAAAATACCGAGAAATCCCGAGCCTCCGCAACCGGTCCACCGCCCAAATATGAATAATTAACAAGGGAGCGATAATGAGTTCCCAACAAGAAATATCGCAGTGCAAGAGGATGATATAGATAGGTAACCTACAAAAGAATATTTAATTAAAAACAATTGTGAGCACATAAGCATGCCCAAAGTTATCGAATTGGAGAACACCCCCATTATCATTTACCTCACGTATGGTGAAAAAGTTTCCAAGTGATTTAATTTAGACATTTTCTCATCATTAGTTGCCACAAAACTATTATGTACCCAATAATTAATTAACTTTGCTCTCCGAAGACGCATCACAACTTTGAGCAATCTCATTTTCATGATGAGGGAAGATCAAATCCATCCCAGTGCCATGAATATCAAATGTGTGTGTCAAGAATTCAGAACTCATGGCACTGCATTCAATGTGCTATCCAGGTCTCCCAGGACCTCAGGGGCTATCCCAAAATGGTTCACCAGGTTCTGCAGCCTAACAAAAAAAAAGGTCGAACTTCTACATTCAAGAGTACAAAAGGACAAATAATTATGTTAGTCCAATGGCTGCAGAAGTTCACACCTTCCATAAAGCAAAATCAGCATGATTCCGCTTTCTCTCATCAAAAGCAACTCGCTCCCAGCCCTGTTATTTTCTAGCTTTCGTCCGGATAGAAAACCATAATTTGAGAAATTATCGACAGAGAAATAAACATCACCATCGACATCATATGCAAAATCATTGCTGATAATCTGCAAAATTGAGATGAGAAATGACATGTGAGAAAAAGTATACCATATAACATGAAGAAAAAAACAAAACAGAAACAAATTTCTCCACTGCGAGGGGGACACAAAAACAATTGTACTCATTACCATGATTAAACAAAAGTAGGCAATTATATATATATATATATATATATATCTCACAAATTTGTCGTAGAACTACATTAAAAAAGAAAATAAGAATCCTAAATGTAATCTTTTGAGTTAGAAACAAATTTATTTATTCCAACGAGAGAATTAACAGGAGAACATAACATCAAGAAAAATTACAAGTAAACTACAGTTTTGTACAAACTTGTGCCTGAGTGTTCAAGAAATGACGAAGCTCAGTATTACACTGAGATTTTGGAACCACATAGCAATCTGTCGGGTTAGCAATATATTAAGCACAAAATACAAGAAAATGTTAAACATAAGAAAAATTTGATCGATTGTGCAAAAGCATCCAAAATAGAAGAAAACAGAAATCATGGATATTGATCTTAAACATAAAAGAAAAACATGATCTAAAAAAGGAAGAGAAACCAACTTAAACATAAGAAGCCGAAAATGGCTTCATGGGTGGGATTGGTTCTTCTTATAGAGAAAGACCCAGAAAATCAAAAGTAAAGATTCAGTTGTTTCACAACAAATCGAACCATTTCCCTCGAAATAAACTAATCATTCTCGAATAAAAACTTCAAAAAGTGAATTAAACCCAAGAAAAACGAGGCAGGCACAACTCAAGTATTTCATCGCAGGCAGTAAGTATACACACATATGAGTTACGTACGATCCATTTGCATTCACTTCATTACTGTAATTTCTTCACCCCAAAAAAATTCCAACTCTCTGGTATACGTTCTTTGCTTTTGCGCTTTGAATGTCTTCAGCTTCTCTCCCACCAAAGGAAAAATCAACAACGCACCAAACAATGATGGTAGAATCTACTAAAAGACCACGAGGAAAGAGAAGGAAGCAACAAAACTTACATAGTGATGGTTGCGACAGGGCAGGGCAGGGCAGCTTCGATTCAAGCTATAAACTCGAGATTCAAATCACAATTTGAGTTGTTAAGGCTAGGGCTAGCTCAAAAGAGATCGGACGACCTTTTCAGGAGATCGATCGGCGACTAAGGCACCGGAGCTGAGCTGGGTCGAACGGGGCGACCGGTTGGGGCTAGGGTTTGGGTTTCTTTTTCTTTCCCTTTTCTTTCATTCCTCACTCGAGCGTGTAGCTGTATGTTATTTTGGGAGCGTGTAGTTGTAGGTTATTTTGTGAATGCGTACATAAATTTAAATAATAATAATAATAAAGACAACGGTTTACAAAATGTGTTGTCTTAGACTGCATAAAACAATGCAAAATGACAACGATAAAACAAAACCGTTGTTGTAGATCTCCAAAAGCACGCACATAGACAACGGTTTTAAAATCCGTTGTCGTAGACCCCAAAAAACACGCACATAGACAACAGTTAATTAAAACCGTTGTCGTAGGCCATAAAAAACCCGCTCATAGAAAACAGTTTTTAAAAACCGTTGTTTTTGACACATATAAGACAACGGTTTTTTAAAAATCATTGTCGTTTTTCATTAAAATAAGGCCAACGACAATGGTTTTTGTAAAAACCGTTGTTAAAGGTCAAAAGACAACAATTTATGTATAAAACCGTTGTCTTTTTAGTGTGATTAATTAACATATTTGTTGTAGTGTCACAAATATAGATATGTACATACCGCCTCCTACATGAGACTCACTCATGTAAAATAATATAAATGAGGCAAACAGTTAATTAAATTATTTGGAATTTAACATAATTAATAGGTTGATTTGATTAGTTATCATAATCTACGGCAAAAATTGATTATGGTAATTCATAGGAAGTTATTTTTAAAACATTAAAAATGACCGCAAGGATTACTTGGAAGTTAATATAAGGGTGAATTGTGATAAAATACCCATGGACAATCAAAAGTTTGTGGACAGTCTCTGCGTCAGAAAAAATGAGTTTGCACTACCTATTTCATTAATTTTTTATTTTAAACTCCCTAAATACATAATACATTAAAATTTAAAAGTTAAATTCTCTAAATACATTATACAAACCTTATACAATCCCTTTATCTACATCACGATTCCAACTCCCTCCTCTCTCCTAAATCTCATCGACGTCACCTTCTTCTCGATCAACTTTCCCATTTTCAGGTCACCCCATTTCCGTCGATTTCTACTCATTTTACCATATCCCCAATTTTTCTTGACATCCCCACGCAAGAATTCTCATGAACGCTGGAAAATTGGGCAAGAAGGCAGACGATAAGCAACCCTAAATTGGAACTCTGGAAGCCATCTTCATTTTTTAGGAGTCGAGTTTGAGGTTTGTAACACAATCTCGGCTGAATACTACGAAAAATCAAAGAAGCTTCAAGCAGGTTTCATCGTTGATTAATTGGAGAAAAGCCTTGTTGTCTGTCGGTAGAATGAAATCTGGAGTTGGGTCTTCTTCCAACCTTGCGTTTTTAGGTACCTGTAAGTGCAAATGTCAACTTTTTGTCATCTCAATTTTTAGTGGATGTAGTTTGGAGGATATATTTTTGAGCTTGTCTAGCAAATATGAAGAAATAAATCCCCTGTCTATGTCATTACAATACCTAGCTCCCCAGCACAAGATGTACGTTACCTTAAATGATAACGATGATGTCCGTAATATGATCCATCTTCACATGTGTATGAAGCTGAGTGTGATCGAATTGAGGGCTGAGTTGAAAGATCAGATTTGAAGAGGGTTCAATATGGAGAGGTAAAATACATTTTTTCCTTCATTATTCTGCCCTATGACCTTATTAGTATTGATTTTTAATAATCGGTTTGCTTCTGTAATTCATGTGAAGCATGAATTTGCACGTGAAATTGTTTATACATATTTTAGTTCAAAATATTAATTTTATAACTCTATATTAGTTGGTTAGTCCTTTATGAAACATGATTGAGCTAATAAATTATTTGTACATCTTTAAGTTCTTTTTTCAATCATGATGATGCGTATGAAATTGTTTCTACATTTTTAAGTTCGAAGTAGTAGTTTTATATATGTGCAATACATTTGTCGTAGTATGTTGAATTTTGAATTTATAAATATTAAATTCGTAAGGGCTGAACAAGATGGCACACAATCTAGAAGTGATAATGAGGTTGAACAAATCCACGTACAAAATTCACTTGAATCTTGGTTACATTGCATTCGCGGGAAAGGGCAGACATTTAAGGATGCTACAGAATTTCGAACGTATATTAAAAATTATTCTGTTGCAACTCGACGGTCATTTTGTTATAAGAAAAATGATAGCAAGAAGATTAATGTTGTTTGTAGTGAAGTAAATTGCAAATGGAGAATTTATGCTTCTAGACATAAAGAAGACAATCTATTTGATATTCGAAAGTGCAATTTACAACATACATGTGGAGAAGATAATTTATGTGGCAGAGGACATCCAAGAGCTGATGCAACTTGGGTTGCAAATTTGATGAAAGAAAAATTAAGGGCAGAGCCATCTTATCGTCCATCTTTATTGTTGAAAGATATACATAGGGATTATGGAGTAGAATTAGAGTACCGCAAGGTTTGGAAGGGCAAGGAATTAGCGATGCATGATATCTATGGTACTGAAAAGGATTGTTATGATAAGTTGAGATGGTATTGTCGTAATGTTCAAGAAACAAATCCAGGAAGTATGGCAGAGTACGAGATTGATGTTTTAACTAATAAATTTAAACGTTTATTCATTTGTTTCAATGCATGTGCCAGTGGTTTTGCCACAGGTTGTAGACCAATGATTTTTTTGGATGGCACTCATATCAAAAACAAGTATAAATGTAGCATCCTAGTTGCCGTGGGAAAGGATGCTAATGATGATCTTTTTACATTGGCATATTCTGTAGTGGATGCCGAGAATGATTGTAACTGGGAATGGTTTTGTATTAATTTGAGAAGTGTTCTGCTTTCACAACATATCAGTGGATTCGAAAATTTCACCTTCTTTTCTGATAGACATTCTGGTATCATCAAGGCTGTTAATTTATTATTTCCTGGTAGTCACCATGCTTATTGTTTGAGGCACTTGGTGGACAATTTTGTGAAGCAGGTTAGTAATTATTTGCAATATGAATTTCTAGAAGTCTTTTTTTTTTCAATGTTAATAATGCATTAATTTTGTTGTTATTGTAGGTTATGCGAAGCTATCCGCTACACAACAAGAAGCATTGGTCTTATGTGTTTAAAAAGGCTGCATATGCCCCTTCTCATCAGGAGTTTATGCAACACATTAACAATATCTCAGAATCCATGCCTCTTGCAAGAAAGTTTATTACAAATTCAGAACCTGAAAGTTGGGCGAATGCTTTGTTTCGTGGAAAACGTTGGGGTGTCATGAATAATAACATGGCTGAATCTTGGAATAATTGGGTTAAACCAGCACGTTATCTTCCAATTGTGGGTATGGTGGATCGTATACGTGTTCAAATCATGAACATGATGCACCAGCGTCGTGAAACAACCTTAGCCATGGTTCAAGAATTAAGCCCAAAGAAGGAGAAAACTCTTACAAGCACATATATTGAATCTCGAAACTTGATAGTTCACAGATCATGTGGTTCAAAATTTGAGGTAGTTGATGGTGATAAATCATTTGCTGTTGATTTGAATGATTGGAGTTGTTCATGTAGAGCTTGGGAGATCAACATGTTACCGTTCAAGCATGCTTGTGCAGCTATTAAGTCGAAGTCTTTGTCGTTATATTCTTTCTGTGATCGGTATTTTCACATTGATATGTATCGTCAAGAGTACAAAGGAATTATTAATCTCATACCTACATTTGACATGAATGAAGACAGTATTGGTGAAGGATCTATAATCAATGCTCCTGATGTACGCAGTCAACCAGGTCGTAGGAAGACTAAGAGGATACCGTCCCAGGTTGAAACACGTGTTGCAAAGTGTGGTCGTTGTCATAAGCGAGGGCATAATAGACGCAGTTGCAAAGAAGCTATAGAATAGGTTTTTTTTTTATACTTTTCCTTGAATCAGTCTTACTGTTTAGTGCAGTTATATGTCTTTCTTGCTTAGTTATTTTGCTTTCTAACATAGATTATATGACACACACTATTGACATACACTGTGTTTACATTTTCACAGGAAGAAGAGGATGAATGAAGTACAATCATCCGTGGATTTACCAAAGAAGAGGCATACACGTTCTGGTCGTAGCATTGGTGGTGTTTTGCTTTGATAGCCTCATTTTGATGACATTTTCTGGAAGTTTTGTTTTGAGGGATTCAAAACAAAACTCTTGTGTTTTGCTTTGATAGCCTCAAGTAGTTGGACTCTTATTTGTGGCTTAATTTCTGAGAACATTTTTGATTTGTGGACAAACTTTTGTGTTGTTATATTAAGTCGAATTTGTATTCTGGAAATTTTTTGATATTATTGTGTTTGATTTTGTAAGGCCCGAAAATATTAAATTATTAATTATGGGATTTGAGAATTAAATTCCATATTATGGGCTAATATTGATTTGAGAAGTTTTGAAAATGATAGATTTAATTTCCGAGCTGAAAATATTTAATTTGAGAATATGCGGATTTTGAGAATTAAATTCCGAGAATTCTTAAATTAAAAGAATAAATATTCGATTTGAATATTTATGGAATTGAAGATTTAATTCCATGTTTCGGAAATTAAAGAATATGAATTTGGAAGATATAACTCGATCAGGGACTGATTTGCACATACTGACATTTGAAGGGCTAAAGTGCAAAATGGCGGATTATTTAATTAATTCGAATTTATTTAATTTTAATCCGAGTATATTTAATTTGGGAATATTTAGAGTTTTGATTTAAATTCTAATATTCTTAAATTATTTTGGATTGAAATTGAATTAAAATGAAGGCCGAGGACTGAATTGCAATTACTGAAAACTTGAGGGACTAAATTGCAATTTATGCAATATCTATCCAATTTAATCAGAATGAAACGTGTTTGAAGCAAAAAGGTTTCAGAATTTGAGAACAGAGGTCGAAACCTCTTCCTTTTGCTTTTGAATTCGATGATTTTCAAAACCCCGTAACTTTTGATCCGTTCGTCCGATTTCAATTCCGAAAGATGTTCTGGAATCCTTGCGACGAGTACTTCGATTTGATGTAAGTTTCTTATTTGTTCATTAAGATTTGAGAATTCGAAATGGACAGATATCAGAAACTTGTGTGGAAGTATTGTTGTTGAGCTTCTAAACTTGTGTTCTTGAGGATTGGATTGAAGATTGATTTGTATATCATGTTCTTATGAATTTCCAACTATGATTCAATCCATATACCTGCTGATATGTTAATTTTGAAGCTTCAACAGCCGATATATATGTGAGAATTGTTAATGATATGTTCGGAATCGCCGAAGTAATACCGATATGCCGTCGAACTCTTGAATTGAAATGATTTGCTATTGTTTTTGGATTCTGAAGTTGCTGAACTATTGGCTGATGATTCCTTGTTATGTTTATGATAATAGCTGTTGGTTTGAAGAGTTGAATGACAATGAACGGATATGAAAAGCCGTATGAATGGAATTGAAATTAGAAATGAATTCGATACCGTAACGATTCCCGATTGTCAATCGCTACGATGATTGGTTATGTTTTGAAACCATACTGATAGTCTATGATTGAGCTAATGATCTTGGGATTGTATATTGATTTTGTTAGATGCAATCTTTATATTTCAGACATGCTACGAGCTCAAGCAACTCAAGAAGTCGAATTGTGAACCGAGGAAGTTCGCTTGAGGTTTGAAATGATTTGATTGAAGATGTGTTGATTAATGAGAGATTAGAACTCGGGTCATCACAACAGGTGGTATCAGAGCGTAAGTTCTTGGATTGAGATAGAAGCTGAGCGGGGTAGATTGAGTCACATGCATGTATTGTATTGCATGATTATGCATTACTTGATTTGATAATTCGATGAGTTGATAAATTGCATGTGAGCATGATCTATATTTGAAATTCAATTGCCTGATTTACTGATTTGTAAATTTTTGAAATTTTTACCATTTTGTTATATGATTTTTACCGGGTGATGTAAGCACCCATAATTGAATAGAACAGTGTTCTTTGGGTGACGTAAGCACCCCAGACTGACAGACTAGTATGGCCAGACTGAACAGAATTGTATGGTCAGATTGAACAGAACAGAACGGTATTACTCAGCTGAATGAAGTATCTCTGATTGAACAGAACAGAATATCAGCAAATGAATAGATGATGTTGTAGGTAACAGTTGGCTTGAAGAACGTGATTAGTTGTTCAAATACCGGAAATATTCAGATGAATATCGGATCAGATTGATTGAATACCAACTTTGAAACCTAGCAACCAGCTGGTGGATTTTGATAAAGAAATGATAAGAAGGCAGAGGTATGTTGATTGTTGGTAAGTGCGTAGAACAGAATTTTGTTTATAGTTCTTTGCCACAACAGATAGAAATGATGAGAAAGAAAAATATACCCTGTAGAATTTGAATCTTTTTGAATTTGAGGAATGCCTTATTAGAATTTTCAAGTCTATTACAATTCTTTGAATTTTAGATGATGAAAAGCTCAAGATTGAGTGAATTATTTCATGACTTGAATCTGCAGATTATGTCTGAATAGATGTTAACGACTGAAACAGTTTAGTAAAGACATAGACCTATCTAAAAGAATAGAAGCTGCATGATGAGTTAGGAAAATGAAATTGTAGACATGAAAGAGTATGTGAGATACTCACAACTTTATCTACAAGTTTTATTCCAGAACATATATGAAGTGCATAATATGAAAATAAATCTCTAACTCTAGCGAATCGAGATGAATTAGTCTGATTCTGAATGCAGAGTATATTAGAAATTATTACACTTTTTGTGGAAGAGGATATCTGAACAAACAGTGTAAGGACAAGTCAGACAGATGTGCTAAAATTTATTCAATGAATAAATAGCAAAGGTATACAGAGGATTAGAATGAAATTGCACCTGAGAATGAAATTTCAGGTAACAGATTTATTTTGTTTTGACCTGTTTATTATTGGTACAATAGATACATGATAGCGGAAAGCTTATTATATGATTACCTCTGTATCAGAAAAGAGAATTTGTGATATGAACTGAAGAATAGAACTATTGCTTCGATGAACTGAAACTGAACATGATATTGTTCATGTGAGAATTTATCTAAGTACTATTAGTGATAGTTTCAGATTATTGAGTCACTGGATTTTGTGATTTAACTAATCAGTATGATGATAAGAAGTGATAAAATTCGATCAACAAGAACATAATGTGCATATGAATATGATGATATGATATAGAATCTTGAATTAAGATTCTGTGATTTTGGTTTGATATATACTGTTTGATTACAGAAATATTCCGAAATCAGTATATTCAATGCACGAGATATGTTTAAGATCTAAATTAGCATTGATAAGTACGCTACTGAATAGAGATTACAGATATGTTCCAGTAAGATTTTTTTTGACTTTAGTTTAAGTTGTGAACTGGAATTCAATATTGAATTGAATAATTGAAGAATTTATGAATTACCGACTTGATGAGATTATGAATTGAAGATTAATCTTGAGGTTTAGAAGATAGATGATGATATATCAGTCGGTTACAGATGAGTCTTTTCTTTGATTATGCTGAATCGAATACATCATTTGGACATATAATTCTTGAAATATTTTATTTCGAGTGGCTCTCTTTGTTTTGTTCATAGAGCCTGAGTGATTTACTTATTCTAAGTTATGTGATGCAAGTGAGTTGTTTTCACTTTGCAGAGTTTGTTATCCAGAAGATTTGATTTTGGATGACCTTGATTGAGGGATTTTCTCAATCTTGATTTATTTCTTTTGATTTTGAGAATTATTGATCCTTTGATGATATTTCAGCGTATTTTAAGATAATGGCTCGTAACTGATAGGAGAATTTAAATATGATCCATGATTTTTGGGTTAGATGATATGATTTGTCGGTATTTGGAAATAGGAATAAGGAATACAATAGGCATCCGATGAATTGATTTCAGATTTTTGTGTATTCTGATTTGAATATTCAGATGAATATAACACCAATCAGAATGATTTTTTCGATTGGAAGTAAGACAGAATTGTTCAGAAGATGAAAGCAACACAGAAAGTAAACTGAAGTGATTAGAATTCAGTACAGAATGTCAGATTGAGATATGAATTGAAGCCTCAGATCCGAATGAATGAATTCTATTATGATTGATTATTTGATTGTGCGTGATATTTCCGAAGAAAGATATCTAAATTTGAAGAATTTCACAACAATGAATTCAATATTCATTTGATAATTGTTTTATCTTTTGATAAAGCAAATAGTAGTAACAGAATTAGTACGTTTTTGAAGTTAAACGTACAGAGATTTTTTGATGAAGTTGAAAATCGTTGATTAGATGAGTTCAATGTTAGTTTGGAAACTTCAAACATTGAAACGAGATTATAATTTGAAAGAATATTTTGTAACAACTACCGTGATGAAACAGTAAAGATGAGGTAAACAGGTGGTAGTTATGAACAGACTGATGAACATTACTGTATACGATGATCTGTCTGTATGAACAAGTCACTGAATTATGATTAGATTCATTGCAAAATGAACAGTAAGCCAGGAAATAATGTTTTAGATTGAAACATTGGGTTTACTATTAAATTTCAATACAGATGATCCGATGACTTTGAGTACTTTTTGAGGTAAAGGTACAGTATTTTATCCTTGAATTGGAAGAATAATCAGAGAAGATGAATCGAATTTGTGAGAATGAATTTTTTTTTTTTTTTTGATATGATACCGATTATCAACAGTTCTGAATACTTTGAAATCTGTGACTACAACATATTATACTCTGATTAATTGATAGTCCGAATATACTAATCAGCATTTGGCAGAATACTCTGTATGAGATGTGATGAACAGCTATCTATTCAGATCCGTGAAGAAGATAGAGATATAATGATAGTACAGGAATGATTAAAATCTATTGTCCGAATTAAGACTTTAGATTTATTTGATAGAATGTGGCATCGATTGATTGACTGATGTTCTGAGAGTTGAATTCGATTGATGGATTATCTGAGTCGATTTTCCAAATATTGAGGATATTCTCAGAACTTTAATACCTGATTCGGTATTATTTGATTTGATATGTTGCCACTTGAGGATTATATTTCCTGTAACCGCTATTGAGCCAATTTTGAGATAATGATATGATAATATGATGAAAAGAACTCCGATTTCTTGTGTTTAAATGATATTATTGAGGTATATGACATCAGATCAGACATGATTTGTCGATATCCGATCGGAGTTGATTCGAGATACACAACGAATTTTACGATGAATCTGTATGAAATGAAAACGGAAAAGAAGAACCAGAATTAGTAATTGAATGATAGATATAACTTTGGAAGCTGAAACGGATTAGTTAAGCGACAAAGTTATTCTTGAAACATCATTCAATTCAGAGTAGAGAAAAAGCAGAATTTCATTTACAGATTCAGAATATGAAGTTGAATATCGAACTTCATTGAATAAGATATCAGATGGAATTGACGATGGGAAAGATTTATTCTTTTCAGCTTGATACAATGAATCTGAATTGTTTCATGTATCTAAAGTAAGGAAATATTGATAGATTCCTTCTGTGTACTTGAATCAGACAAGAGGAATACTGAGAGAGTTATATTAAGTACTTAGAGTACAACTGAATAGATTAGAGTTGAATGATTGAAGTGAGAATAACTTCAGATACTCATTCAGTCTATCAGACTTGATATTTGGCTTGACTACGATTTCGAGGACGAAATCATTTCTTAGAGGGGAGGAATTGTAAGGCCCGAAAATATTAAATTATTAATTATGGGATTTGAGAATTAAATTCCATATTATGGGCTAATATTGATTTGAGAAGTTTTGAAAATGATAGATTTAATTTCCGAGCTGAAAATATTTAATTTGAGAATATGAGGATTTTGAGAATTAAATTCCGAGAATTCTTAAATTAAAAGAATAAATATTCGATTTGAATATTTATGGAATTGAAGATTTAATTCCATGTTTCGGAAATTAAAGAATATGAATTTGGAAGATATAACTCGATCAGGGACTGATTTGCACATACTGACATTTGAAGGGCTAAAGTGCAAAATGGCGGATTATTTAATTAATTCGAATTTATTTAATTTTAATCCGAGTATATTTAATTTGGGAATATTTAGAGTTTTGATTTAAATTCTAATATTCTTAAATTATTTTGGATTGAAATTGAATTAAAATGAAGGCCGAGGACTGAATTGCAATTACTGAAAACTTGAGGGACTAAATTGCAATTTATGCAATATCTATCCAATTTAATCAGAATGAAACGTGTTTGAAGCAAAAAGGTTTCAGAATTTGAGAACAGAGGTCGAAACCTCTTCCTTTTGCTTTTGAATTCGATGATTTTCAAAACCCCGTAACTTTTGATCCGTTCGTCCGATTTCAATTCCGAAAGATGTTCTGGAATCCTTGCGACGAGTACTTCAATTTGATGTAAGTTTCTTCTTTGTTCATTAAGATTTGAGAATTCGAAATGGACAGATATCAGAAACTTGTGTGGAAGTATTGTTGTTGAGCTTCTAAACTTGTGTTCTTGAGGATTGGATTGAAGATTGATTTGTATATCATGTTCTTATGAATTTCCAACTATGATTCAATCCATATACCTGCTGATATGTTAATTTTGAAGCTTCAACAGCCAATATATATGTGAGAATTGTTAATGATATGTTCGGAATCGCCGAAGTAATACCGATATGTCGTCGAACTCTTGAATTGAAATGATTTGCTATTGTTTTTGGATTCTGAAGTTGCTGAACTATTGGCTGATGATTTCTTGTTATGTTTATGATAATAGTTGTTGGTTTGAAGAGTTGAATGACAATGAACGGATATGAAAAGCCGTATGAATGGAATTGAAATTAGAAATGAATTCGATACCGTAACGATTCCCGATTGTCAATCGCTACGATGATTGGTTATGTTTTGAAACCATACTGATAGTCTATGATTGAGCTAATGATCTTGGGATTGTATATTGATTTTGTTAGATGCAATCTTTATATTTCAGACATGCTACGAGCTCAAGCAACTCAAGAAGTCGAATTGTGAACCGAGGAAGTTCGCTTGAGGTTTGAAATGATTTGATTGAAGATGTGTTGATTAATGAGAGATTAGAGGTTTGAGGAAGTTCGCTTGAGGTTTTTTAAGCGTTGTCATTTTTTGGAAAATACAACGCTTTTTAAGCATCGTTGTATCTGGAAAAGACAACGCTTAAAAAAATTGTCTTTTTTCGCAAAGACAACGCTTTTTGTATCTGGAAAAGACAACGCTTAAAAAAGTGTTGTTTTTTTTTAAATAAAAAACAAAAAAAAATTAAATTCACAAATTTTCAATATTATAAATCACTCAAAATTCAAAAATTTGAAAAATAAAATTTAATATAGAGTCTTCCAATATTATAAATCATTCAAATATAAAAATAATCGAATTCTAAATTAATGAACACTAGGAAAAAACTATGCATTAATCTCAAAAAACTTTGATTTTTTCCTTCAGCACATGTTAGCGTCCCAAGCTTTCATAAAAGCCGCAACAATCTCTTTTTCTTTAATTTGTATCTCCATACTGTAAATTATTAAAAATAAAAACAAATATAAAACAAATATGAATAGATTAAAATGAAAAGTAAAAGCAAAGACATATTTGGCAGCAAAGAACATGAACTACGAATTATGAAATTCAAGCCACAAGTTGCTAAAAATGAATGATTGAACAAATTATAATGGTTGAACAAACTAAATTCCTAGTTGCAACCCCATTACTTTATGCATTAAATAACAATCAAAATCAGAGGCAATACGAATTTATTTGATATACTAGCAAAGTAACAATGACTGGATGTATGCAGAACACCAAATAATACACCCTTGTTATTAAAAGTAATGAAAAGTATTTCATACCCAAGCACGAAAATCACATGTAAACTAAATTTCCACATGCCATGTATTCAAAAATATTAATCGGAAGAATTTTTTTTTGCTATTTTCCTTTTATTCATCATAATTTGCTTGCATATATACAGAAATTCTGACCAGATAATAGAAAGTTATCCATAGACTATATTGGCTTCCTTCACAGACCATATGTGCAAGAATTTATCCAATGATCCACTGGACATATACTCGCCATTTGGGCTAAATAATGCAACGAAATAAACAAGATCCCTGCAATATTCGGATTGGTGGACACTATAGCGAGTATAACTAAACACTAGCTCTATTCAATGAAGTCAAGCTCTGTAATAAGTGTTTTATTTTTTGGTTTGTCATCAGGTTCAAATTCTTAATTATCCCACCAAACTTAGTAAAAGAAAAGTCATGGTTCGAATGTGAGAGATGATAATGTTTGTCAAACCATTTTCTTGTTTAATAGGATCATTACGCACGAGAAACACTTCTATGGTTTTATGTAAAATTCAGAAATAGTTCCATATGGTTCTGTAAAATTTATATATCTAGGCGCAAAACAAGTGGTCATTTAAGCTGTGGAGAAGACGCCCAATGTCCACTTTCCAGAGCTTTATTGTTGAATCAAATTAAAGGAGGCACTGCAGATGCAAGGGAATATAAGGTAACAGTGTATGGGAAAAAATGTAATGTTATTTGTACAACGCATGAAGTTAACTAAAAAATGTACGAACTGGTCATAACTCATGATATTTTGCAGATTGATTAACATGTCATAAATAATATTTACACGTCCATTATGCCGATGTACGTAATATAGAACACAGAAAACGATGGATGAGCTTCAAGTCATACCTTGTCATGTTCTTTCAAATCAAGCAAACAGGATTTCTGTTTGGCCTAATTACTGTATAAATGATTATTTGAAATTTTGATAAGGTAAATTAAATTAACAAAAACAATTAAACGACTGCAAATTTGGTTGGGACAATTAAACGACTTCAAGTCATACCTTGGCATGTTCTTTCATAATTTTTTTTGTAGAATCGATAATGATGCAACAACCACTCCGCCATTTCACCTGAAAATGAAAAAAGAACAAAAACTTTACTACAATGTGTTTGACTTCAATTCAAAGATTATACACATAAAGCTCATTCTTCTTTATAATTACTGGTCCAGGCTATTTGCTTAATCACGATCTCCACTCTGAAAATAAGATTTCTAACATCCCATAATTTATAATTAGTTTCAAATTTGGCATTTAATTTTCAATTCAAAGATGTATACAATATGAGAGGACACTCGAGCACATCTAAATGGCAAAAAAAAAAAAATTAAAAAAAAAAATGAACTTTTAAGTAACATTCGTTTCCTAGAACAAAGCATCTTGATCATGTACTACTTTCGTTTTTTTTTTTTTTTTTTTATGTTAACTCCATTTACTAATTGTGGCTCAAGTCAAGAAGCCTTAGGTGTCTCAAACAGAGAAAAACAAATTTAAGAAGATAAAGTTTCATGACCTTAAAATTGCACGTGTTAAAGCTTGTTGTTTGTCACAATGAAACTTTACAAATTTTATTTGCAATCATCTAATAGAAGAATAATAGATATGTAAGGATATTATTTGTTCAAACGAAAAACACAGCTCGTCAAATGCAATGCACGAGCATAAATTGAACCACATGAAGGAAAGTTTGAAGTTCCCCGTAACATGTTTGTAGATTCCCCATAATAGTTAATCCAAATTTATGAGTTGGCTTCATATATCAAATACCTCCATGTTAAGAGGAAGACCCCTCCCTAACCACTCTTCCTGCCATTTCTTTATCAACTCATTAGAAATTTAGCAGCCTTTGAATTTCTTACTGCCATCACAACATTCACCCCTGCTTCCGCCAATTGCCTGTTGTAGAATACGATATCAGATCCTTTGTATCAAATACTGAAAACTGGTCACTGTGGCCATATTTAAATTTCCCAAGTTGAAGACCAGAAATTCCTCGGAAAAATCATCTGCCTTCGGCATCAACATCATATTCCATAAAATTTACAGCTAAAGTAAGCACGCGTATCAAATAAAATGTATATAACAAACAGTACACTTAGAAAAACCTAGCGATTTCTTTGCCGATCCCGGAGGTGGAGCCCGTAACAATGAAGGTGAGGTCATTGATAGGAGGAAGGGGCATCGGGTTCTGCAAATGGCTAGCGAGAATCCTCTGCAACAGCATCTCGTAAAAAATATAAAACCAACCGGTTAGCCAATCAAGCAGTTCATGGAGACAATAATTTAGAAACACCAAAAATTGAAAGCCCTAAGTAATCCCCTAAACCACAGGAGTTTGCTATGCCCTGAACAGAAATTCAATATGGTCAAGTGAAATGACTTAGCTTTTGCACATGAGACATATACTCATCGTATCAAGCTTAAAAAAGCAAAAGGAAAATCCCAAGGCCCGAGAATCGTCATTTCCTCCCAAATTACCTGGATCTGAAAATCATAAAAGCACATGCATTTAACCACCGGAGTAAGACCACAATTTTACACAACTGAGGGTAAAAGAATAAGCAAAACTAAAATTAAGACTTAATTTATTAAGATCGCAAACATAAAAACTAAAACTAAGCTACTCAATTAACCAAAACTCTTGGAGCATTTAGAACATTGTAGGACACAACACCAACTAAATCAAGTACCGAAAACCTCAAACATGAAACATCCGAAAATTCCCATTATGAGACAAAGGCCGAAATCACTCCTCCTTAAACTAGTTTCTCCTCTGTCTGAAGTTCCAGAAATTCTTGAACTTCGGCTTCTGAGTCGACGAAGGCTTTTTCTATCTGAGTCAGTGACATCTATTTCTGGATTGTTTAAAGCTCGAATAGTGTTTCTTATGCTATGATTTATTGTTCTTGCTGGACTACTTTCCTCTCGAGTTGCTTTAGTAGTAGTATCCGAGGTAGTCACTGCTTTTCTTGCCTCAACTTCTTTGGAAATAGGAGCTGAATTGTATTCCACAGAACTGTGTTCACGGTGCAGTACCTCCAATTGATGCTACATATAAGATACATAACTAAATTAAATCAATGACTCCTGTATTTTCACAGTTTAACGATCTAATAACACCAACTACTACTGCCTTGTAGTATACCTGATAAGTTGCCTGCACTTTGGGCATCTCTTCCCACATTTTCCAGCTGAATAATGCAAACATTGTTTGCAAAAACAGCCATATTCGAAAAGTAAATGATTCAGACTCTATTGGAAGCACATATTTTAGATAACTGATGAGAAAGTTGTCTTAACAGTTGAGCTACATTGTATTTTTACCTGTGTCCACAAGGTGTGGTACTAGGTTCATAACATATCTCCAGACGGATCTGCCCATATGACACCACATTCTCATGTTAGATGCTCAAGATTGTGACAAAAAATATCACCACAAATGCGAAGAAAGCAAATCTAGATCCTCTTACAGCACACGAAAGTTCTTCACGAAGCTGATCAAGGCAAGGGAAAAGAGGGCTTGAGCTAGAAACACCTGAGTCCTTAACATCCTCTTTAATTGATTCTCCGTTCTTCTCCACTTTTGATATAGTATTCACCTCTATATTCTTTCTCTCGGCCTAAAATAATCAAAGCCAAAAAATCAATGCAACTCCCAAAACCCTTAATAATTGTATGAAGAGAAAGCCAAAATCATTGGAATTAATTAGAACCTTGTTGATTTGATGTTGAATTATCTTCTTCTTTACAATCAAGAACGGTCACAGGTATGGAAACTGGATTCCTATGAACCCGAAGTTTTCTGTAAACATCACGCACTTCAGCATTTCAACTAATTTATTGATGAAAAATCGAAATGATTGTACATGATAGTGATACAAAAATTCTTGGAAACAAGAAGCAAAATCCCCACACTACAAAAACAGACATCGATGATAAAAATTAGATATTTTATGATCAATCATTTCTGTTAATAATTAATTCAGTATGAAAGAAACGAAAATTTCACAACAATGGTCATATTCCGAGAACTTGAAGAAAATAGTAATATAAAACAAACCTTGGGCACATGAATAAGAGACACTGGAGAAATCTGAAAATAAAAACAATTATAAATCAAACGTGTTACTAGAATAACACACTCCACATTTTACCTTCTTCAATTTGTTGGCGGGCTCTTGAAATCCGATCTTCTCCGCTGCTTGCACAATTTTTCCGGTTTATCTTCAACAATATAGCTAGCCATTAGAAGCGCTTCTTCATCCCATCCGGCCATGGCGGCGACAGATCGGAACCTTGGACTGAAAAAATTTTGATTTCCCGGGCCATCTTCAGAAATCACTGGCTGTTTTTTGGATTGATTTTCTGTGTTATCGAGACTCTTATTGGGAAACTCCGTATCTGACATTTTTTTTCTCCCACAGGATCAGTTCTTTAGAATAAAAATTGGGTTAAGAGGGAAGAGCAATCGGAGAAGATTTCTTGCTAAAAGTGTTCACTAATATATGAAACTCACTTTGTGTTTGCCACAACAATCGAAGCAATCACACCTAAAGAACGAATAACAACAACTCGCCCAAGTATGGCCTAACAGGAGCGACGACTTTGAAGCTTCAGGTCACGATTTCTTGCTAGATTGGCATCGAAACAAAGCTTAGGATGAGTTCTAACCAAATTCGAGCTGTAGTCACAGATTTCCGACGCCCGTGGCAGCGAATCAACGACAAAAAATGGGTGACTAGGGTTGGGTCTTGGGGGAATCGTGAGACTCACGAGAGCGAAGGAAAAAAAAAAAAATAGACATATTAAAAAAAGGACAAAAAGAAAAGACAAAGCTAAAAGCGTTGTAGTAGATATAAAAAAAACGCTCATCTACAACGCTTTTTAAAAAGCGTTGTGGATGACAAAAAAAAGCGTTGTGGATGACAAAAAAATGTTGTCTTTTACAAATTTAAAAAAAAAGACAATGCTTTCTCATAAAAGCGTTGTTTTTTTTAACAACGCTTTTTGTAAAAAGCGTTGTCTTTCAACTGTTGTCAATGACCATTTTTTTGTAGTGGACATCCAACTTATTACTAAAATGAAAGATTAGTTTCATTCATCAATGTCTCATTAGAACAATGAGAAGAACTAGAAGGAGAACAACTGCAATGAGAAAACATGAACAACCGAAACAACAACATATTCGTGCAATGTAAACACCCATCATGTCGTTGCTTTTAGGGAGTTGGTGATCAAGCTCCTCAGTTAAACCAAGTGCCGAGGTGGATGATGATTGTTGATCCGGTGATTCACCATAACTTGGATTCATTGTTGTGCTCTTGTTGGAATTTGTCGTGGTGTTGTGTATATCACCATGATATTCATCACACCAATAAAATCGATTTTTGTGTCAAAGATCGCAAGGACAAATGTAATAATACTTTTCCGGTCGGGTAGCTCGAGTTCCAGCTTGTCTTAAAATCATTTTCCCGAAACCACATTGGCACTGTGGTGCATCCTTGTACTCCATTCTGCAACCGTAATTTCTTTGTGAGATGAGAGGACGATGTTCAAAAATATTTGAAGAAACACATACCTGGATGAATTCGGAAAGCACCAAAGAAAATCCTTGAAGCAAAAATGTATGAAGTAGTAAGATTGGACCGTCTAAAGTTTGGTTGGTCAACATTCAATGAGTTGAAGTGGGTGAGATATGCATGTGTAAAAAGGATGGATAAAGCTGCTAGATTCTACAGCTGTTATGCAATAATATCCACAGTATAATAATATAATAATGGGTTGTACAGGTGTCCAGCAATATGTACTGAAGGTGCTTGGTTTCCCTCGATATGTACCTACAGAAGAGCTCAAGTATACCCAATAGTCATGCATTACTGAGTGTGCTTGGTTTCCCATGATCTGTACCTATAGAAGAGCTCAAGTGCACCCAATAGGCATGCATTACTAAGTGTGTCTGGTTTTCCATTATCTGTACCTATAGAAGAGCTGAAGTGTATCCAATAGGCATGCATGTGTATCTCGTAAATTTATTATGTGTACTTGTGAAATGGAATTATTTACATTCATAAAATATTTACACATTTATGTGTTCTCGATTTACTCTCATGTGTACTGAATTTGAAGCTAAATTGTACCTATTATTCATGCATCTGTACCTCGTAGGCTCATGATGCGTACTTGGAAAATTAAATTATCTACAACCGGTCAAAAATTACCTAGTGTGCCTGGTTTCAAAGGATCTGTACCTTTATAAGAGATCAATTGTATCCAATGGGCATGTATCTGTACCTCGTAAATTTATTATGAGTACTTGTGAGATTCAATACTTTGGATTTGAAATTATTCACCCTTGTCCTATCTAAAACTCAGATATTTAAGTATGTGAAACATATTTCAACATGTCATTACATGCATTGGATATTTGTAGTCACTACATGAAGTCATATCATATACATTCTTGTACTAGTTACAATGAAGTTCAAAACTTGTTTCATACTATAGAGCACAATCCATAAAGAATTTTAGTAATTTCAAAGAATTTGATCACATGTTTCATACTTATGTAAACATATCATATACATGAATGTGTTCGACTCATATTCATATATACTCGATGTTGTTCTCGATTTACTCTCATGTGTACTGAATTTGAAGCTAAATTGTACCTATTATTCATGCATCTGTACCTCGTAGGCTCATGATGCGTACTTGGAAAATAAAATTATCTACAACCGGTCAAAAATTACCTAGTGTGCCTGGTTTCAAAGGATCTGTACCTTTATAAGAGATCAATTGTACCCAATGGGCATGCATCTGTACCTCGTAAATTTATTATGAGTACTTGTGAGATTCAATACTTTGGATTTGAAATTATTCACCCTTGTCCTATCTAAAACTCAGATATTTAAGTATGTGAAACATATTTCAACATGTCATTACATACATTGGATATTTGTGGTCACTACATGAAGTCATATCATATACATTCTTGTACTAGTTACAATGAAGTTCAAAACTTATTTCATACTATAGAGCACAATCCATAAAGAATTCTAGTAATTTCAAAGAATTTGATCACATGTTTCATACTTATGTAAACATATCATATACATGAATGTGTTCGACTCATATTCATATATACTCGATGTTGTTCTCGATTTACTCTCATGTGTACTGAATTTGAAGCTAAATTGCACCTATTATTCATGCATCTGTACCTCGTATGTTAATGATGCGTACTTGGAAAATAAAATTATCTACAACCGGTCAAAAATTACCTAGTGTGCCTGGTTTCAAAGGATCTGTACCTTTATAAGAGATCAATTGTACCCAATGGGCATGCATCTGTACCTCGTAAATTTATTATGAGTACTTGTGAGATTCAATACTTTGAATTTGAAATTATTCACCCTTGTCCTATCTAAAACTCAGATATTTAAGTATGTGAAACATATTTCAACATGTCATTACATGCATTGGATATTTGTGGTCACTACATGAAGTCATATCATATACATTCTTGTACTAGTTACAATGAAGTTCAAAATTTGTTTCATACTATAGAGCACAATCCATAAAGAATTCTAGTAATTTCAAAGAATTTGATAACATGTTTCATACTTATGTAAACATATCATATACATGAATGTGTTCGACTCATATTCATATATACTCGATGTTGTTCTCGATTTACTCTCATGTGTACTGAATTTGAAGCTAAATTGTACCTATTATTCATGCATCTGTACCTCGTAGGCTCATGATGCGTACTTGAAAAATTAAATTATCTACAACCGGTCGAAAATTACTGAGTGTGCCTGGTTTCCAAGGATCTGTACCTTTAAAAGAGATCAAGTGTACCCAATAGGCATGCATTTATACCTCATAAATTTATTACGATCAAGTTTACCTATTATGCATGCATTTGTACCTAATATGTCATATGTACCTGCACTAAATAGAGTTTGTAAATACTCGTACATTCAGACTACTACATGGAATACTACAAGCATTAATATTTTTAGTCAATTACATGGAATGAAAATTTTGAAATTTGAAATTGGCATATGGCTATCACCGTCAAAATGAAACCAAAACCAAAACCAAAATGTGCATATGCATGCCACCATCAAAACGTGCATATATTTGTCACCATTAAACATTCACACAACTAATAACTATTTCAGTAATCCATTCGCATCGGATAATATAGAGGCTGCAACACGGGCTCGATAAGCACTCATCGTGACATCTTTTTTATACTCCCACATTATATCTGTGTCACGTGCCAAGCACTCGACCCACATGCATGTATAGACGCCGCATTCAAGTGTGTCACCTTGATCACGACACGCTACTCTCACCAATGACTCGTTGTCCACAACAAAACCTGATTGGGAGCCGATGCATCCAGCCAAAAACGTAGCCTGAAAAAGCTATATTTTTTAAAAACTGATTCTCAATATCAAATATACAATGTAAAATGGTCATAGTGTTTACTCACATAAACGGTGGCAGTTCCATTTGCAGTTGGGTCACGCATTGAGTTCCAAATTCTAAATACACCGTCGAAAGTTCTATAAACAAGTAGAAACCAATGCCACTTTTCATTCAGAGGGAAAATTATATATTTACATCTTCTAAATAGTTCCTCATTCAACATTTGAAGTCTTCCCCTCGTGTAAACTGTCAGACTGGCAACAAAGGCGGCATAATCATCATTGCTACGCAACTTACATCTACTGCCTCTTTTCTTCAACTAAGAAAAGACTTTCCTCTAACAAACCACACAAACCAAAGCCTCATATTTGTGTCCATGCAAAACATGATCATAATAATATCAAAATATTTGGATTTCTACGAACCTGAACCGTTGTGTCCATGAAAAATATCTCAGACCCATTTTCCTTACTCTTTTTTTGCATAATCCGCATATAAACATTAATGATTTCGAAATCAACAGGTTTACCAAACATAAATTCACAAAACTTTTTTCCTTCTAAAAATACTGTGTCGTCCTCCCAAATGATGACACTGTATATAAGAATGTACATGTATTTTTGTATTAAAACATCAAAATATATACATCTATATATATTAAAAACAAAAATCAAAATTATTAAATAAAGAACGTACTTCAAAGCCTCCCTAGAAAGATAGTTTGCCAATAAATTTTTCTCTTCCTCAGTTGCTTCTTCATGGCCACAGTAATCGAGTCTATCTTTGTATCTCAGTAGATCATCCTCTACTGGACTATTGCTATTATCATCAATAGACTCAATTATGTTATCCTACACAAGAACACAATTGAAAAAAACATAAATGAAATGGTTATTATATATATATATATATATATATATATATATATATATATATATATATATATACAGTAGAACATAAACTACGATAAATTGATAGTCAAACCAGCTTTTTGTTCCTCTTAGGTCTGGGCGTCGAATTAGGCGGTGTCACAAACATCGGTGATTTTCTTTTCTTCTTGCGATCAACCCTTGTCCTCACCGTATCCACAATTGAAGATTGAATAGCTGGGATTTGCTCAACTCCTACCCCAAGAGTGTTACCTTTGACCGCATCATAGGTAGAGTTGGAACTCATAACTTTGCTATTATCACCACTTTCATAATCATATTCAGATGCTAACACATCATCTTTTTCCTTCACCACATCAGAGGTAGCACAACTCACACCTTTGCTATCATCACCTATTTTAGAATCATTTTCAAATCCCACACCATTGTATGCTCCAACCTCATTAGAAACATAGCTCAAACCTTTGCTATTGTCACCCGTCTCAGAAACATTCTCACAGCCTACCATTTCATTTTTTTCAGGAGTACCAGCACATATCACACCTTTGTTCAAATCAGAGGTGCTAGAATCATCATTTTCTTTATCACCTCTTACGTCATCATTATTTTCTTTTTGAATATCAGTAACAACATTCAACAACAAAGCATTAATCTGACTCGAATCACATGATACATTTCTTGAATTAGTACCTACACCCTCATTAATTTCTTTCTCCATTTCATACAAATTAACCTGCAAGTAAAACATGTAATCAGTTCCAAGATCAACAAATAATCATTCCAAAATTCAATTAAAATAAATTATCTCATATCATTTCGTTTCATTTCTTCTTTCAAAAATATCTGAAACAATATCATTCAACACAAACTATGAAAAAATAAATCAACCTCGTCCTCATCTTTCTTAGAAGTCTCGTACTCCTCGATCATAACTCCACACTCATTTTTACTCTTCAATTGAAAATCTGATCCAAACTCGTGAACTTCTTTATCAACAAGCATTTTTTGCTTCTCGCAATTCCTCAATTAAACACATAACCGCTTCTTTATCTCGTCCACTTCTTTTCTCACAATGTTATCCACCCTTATTGAATCAATGTTAACTTTTGTTGGCTCCAAAAACTTTTTTTCCTCATAAAATGGATACATCGAAAGAATCTGTATCATGGAAATACAAAAAAAAAAAAATAGTGTCAATTCAAACAAGATTTAAAATGACATAAACACATTGCATCCTTAACAATTACCTTCGTTGAATCTATAGATTTCAACAATGATTCGGCTTTGGCAGTTTTCAAAGGAATCTTACTGTTACCCCATCGAAACAACCGAGGGAACATTTTTAAACTACGAGGAACAGCCAATGAAGGAATCCTTTCATACATCCAAGCCAAAAAATAAATCAGTAGTATTTAATAGATAGAAAACATAAGACAATATAAACTAAACAGAAACAATACGTACCATCAACCCAACAGTGCATTCATCTAAATAACTTTTACTTTCGATGTTGCATATTGATCGACAAAGATATCGAAATGCAGCATCGCCCCAAGCATAGTCAAAAAATGTGGTCAAGTCATCGAGATAAGAGAATATAAAACTAGGGGTATAATAATTTCCCGTAGAAAATATTACACAATTGAATATGAACAAGATGTAAAGTCTGAAAAAATCATCAATCTCTGACTCACTGTCACTACATGCAAGAGAAATAAGTTTTTCATGGATTTCGGCTCGCTTTGCTCTGCCCAGATGTCCTCCAAATTGCCGAGCAAGAAATTTAGACTGCATTTTCAGATCCAAATCCACTGGTTGGCCAAAATTTTGCAAACCAAGAATAACTGAAAACTCGCTTGGAGTGAAAGAAATCTTAATATCATCACCCACAATCAAAGAGCATGAATTAACCTCAAATCTATTCAAGATGAAATCAATCCTACGGCTGCTGGTTGCAAGTTCGGGCATGTCCATCCAATTACCAAGAGGAGTATCTGTTATCCTAATCCTATGTTGTTCCCCTATTTTTGGTTTTAATTCTGTCATCACATCTTTAAACATAATAGGAGAGCATCGACTACAATATTATTTAACACTTTCTTTCTTCGCAAAATCATCAATTTTTTTTCCTTCAATAACAATTCCTAAATAAATACAAACAACAATAAGATACAAAACTTACAAATTTGTACATAATCAGTAAACAAGAAATCAAAAAAATCAATTTCAGTATCAAAAACATTTTTAACAAAAGTAATCACTCACTTTAAATTTACAAATAATCATATCATCAGAACCCTAGCAAAAATATAATAGAAAAGAACGAATAACTACATGGCCAAGAACATAACCCTAGAATTTTTTGGGAAAAAAGGGTTAACAAATGAGATGAGAAAAAAATACTCAAAAACACGTAAATAACAATGAATAATTCAAAATTTCGTGAAACTAATACGGATTAACAGAGACATCGCGAAGAACGTAACCCTAAAATTTGGGGATAAAATGGTTAACAAATGAGATGAGAAAAAAGACTCAAAAACACACAAATGGAAATGACTACTTCCAAATCTTCCTGAAACGAGTACGAATTAACAGAAAATTTTTGAGATGCAAACCTTTTTTTTGATTTACGATCGGCAGTAATCTCCTGCTTTTCAAATCTCAATTTTTTCTTAACCTTCTTGGGCTGAGAAAAATTCTTCATGGTGCAACTTTCTGAAATGATGCCTTCCGGTGACGAGAACGAACTAAACGACAGGACGACGGTGAGAAGAAGAGCCGAGAAGGAAATAGAGATCCGGTAAATGAGGAAATGAAGTTTATTATTAATTATGTATGTATTCATAAGGTATATACAGTTTAAAAATAATATAATTTATGTGTATAATATATTTGGGGAGTTTGAAATAATAAAATAATGAGTAAGGTGGTTGAAAGTGATTTTGACTGACATGGGGACTGTGCACAAACATAAGTTTGGGTTTGAGCATTTAAGGGGAATTTACCGTTAATATAATTATAGCTAGATTTAAAAACTATTATAAATTTGATTATAGATATTTGTTTAATGCATTTTTAAAGAATCCCTCCAACTTTTATACTTATTATTTATTGAAAAAGAAAAGAGTTGGTTTATTTATTTATTTTTTATTTTTATTTTTATTATTATTTTTTATTTTATTTTTTTATGAAAAGAGTTGGTTTATTGAGATGCAATAATTATTCATATAATCATACTCAAAGAGACGAAGACTTCGATCCTATATGGTTTTTCGTCCATCGACTTAAATATTTCCAAAATTATTAAATGTTCAACTGAATATATAAAAATTAAAACGTATTCGTTCCAACTTTTCCATATTTATTATTGTTTATAAAATGAATCGGTTAAATAAAAGCTCATGCTCTCAGACTCTTTAGGACTTTTTCTTTTATGAGAATCGGATGCTTGCTTGTGGTTGCAGCAAAGGTATTTTCCCCTGCAACAAGGCTGTCTTTCCATATCACTTTTTTTTCCCCCTTTAAAAAGATAAATACATGCATCATATTAATATCTCAAGCTAAGTTGGAAACACAATTGCAATAATCTTCTTCACCAACTCAAAACTTATTATTATTGATGACATCCCAAAAATTTCTTTCGTCATCTTTGTGAATCCTCCGACCGTCCTTGCCTGAAAATCATGAATAAACCGGTTAGGGCGGGGCCAGGATTTCTCCCGGCGTGACCCCTCCGCCTAAGTCAGGCAAAGAAAAATGGGAGAAAAGATAGAGGAAAACATGGGAAACATCATGGGGAAGAAAGTGCAGAATCTCTCTTCCCACGTTGTCCTGTGTAATCAGGAAAAACCAGTATATATCGTAAAAACTTCCCTGTGATGTAGATCGTGGAAGACGTGTACTGGTGTCAGCCCACACATGAGAGGACAAAACCCATGATCTGATGAGATGTGTGGCCCATACTCTGATAATTCCGATATGTCCCGGTCCGAGTGTAGATAGTGAATATTTGCGAGGCTCATATCCAATAATAATTACAAGACATCACTTACCACCAATAACCTGCTTGTTATCACAAATCCTATTCTAAGGTCATATGAAAGAAATAAATATATCTCGAGATATCAGACGATATCTCGGGATATATCACATGACATCACTACACCCCCTTAAGAAGTCGGGCTAAAGTCACCACTCGCTGTCCCGATTGGTTCACTCCATCCATGAACTTAGACATGAATGCACCAATCACCCTCATGAAGTCGAATCGATCAGTCAGGTGAGAAGATTCCATGCATGCAAGGCCGAGAGAATGACCATAGATTTGTGTTTGACGAGGGGTCGAATTAATATAATAACTGTTGAAGAACATAAAATCCTCGAGGTTGGATCGATATAGTCGTTGGTGAGTAAATGATCAAATAATCTCCCATGCCAAGTCAGTAGACTTGTAGTGCCGAATGCATCAGTCTTTGGTAGGTCCCGGGGCATGGAACCTCCAGGGCTTTGTATGTGCCAAGGGCTTAGGATGCCTTGGGCTTTAATATGTGCCGAGGCGTGGAACCTCTCGGGCTTATAGAGTGCCAAGGGCTTATAAATGCCTTGGGCGTATAGGGTGCCGGGGCATGGAACCTCCCGGGCTTATAGAGTGCCAAGGGCTTATAAATGCCTTGGGTTTATAGAGTGCCGGGACGTGGAACCTCCCGGGCTTATAGAGTGCCAAGAGCTTATAAATGCCTTCGGCTTATAGGGTGACGGGGTGTGGAACCTCTCGGGCTTATAGTGTTCCAAGAGCTTATAAATGCCTTGGGCTTATAGGGTTCCGGGGCGTGGAACCTCCCGGGCTTATAAAGTGCCAAAGGCTTATAAATGCCTTGGGCGTATAGGGTGCCGGGGCATGGAACCTCCTGGGCTTATAGAGTGCCAAGGGCTTATAAATGTCTTGGGCTTATAGGGTGCCGGGACGTGGAACCTCCCGGGCTTATAGAGTGCCAAAGGCTTATAAATGCCTTGGGCGTATAGGGTGCCGGGGCATGGAACCTCCTGGCTTATAGAGTGCCAAGGGCTTATAAATGCCTTGGGCTTATAGGGTGCCGGGGCGTGGAACCTCACGCGCTTATAGAGTGCCAAGGGCTTATAAATGCCTTGGGCTTGTAGGGTGCCGAGGTGTGGAACCTCCCAGGCTTATAGAGTGCCAAGGGCTTATAAATGCCTTGGGCTTATAGGGTGCCGGGGCGTGGAACCTCCCGGGCTTATAGAGTGCCAAGGGCTTATAAATGTCTTGGGTTTATAAGGTGCCGGGGCGTGGAACCTCCCGAGCTTATAGAGTGCCAAGGGCTTATAAATGCCTTGGGCTTATAGGATGCCGGGACGTGGAACCTCCCGGGCTTCCAAAGGCTTATAAATGCCTTAGGATTATAGGGTGCCGGGGCGTGGAACCTCCCGGGCTTATAGAGTGTCAAGGGCTTATAAATGCCTTGGGCTTATAGGGTGCCGGGGCGTGGAACCTCCCGGGGTTTATAGAGTGCCAAGGGCTTATAAATGCCTTGGGTTTATAGGGTGCCGGGGCGTGGAACCTCTCGGGCTTATAGACTGTCAAGGCTTATAAATGCCTTGGGCTTATAAGGTGTTGAGGTGTGGAACCTCCCGGGCTTATAGAGTGCCAAGGGCTTATAAATGTCTTGGACTTATAGGTGTCGGGGCGTGAAACCTCCCGTACTTATAGAGTGCCAAGAGCTTATAAATGTCTTGGGCTTATAGGGTGCCGGGGCGTGGAACCTCCCGGGCTTTGTAGGTGCCAAGGGCTTAGGATGCCTTGGGCTTTAGTAGGTGTCGGGGCATGAAACCTCCCGGGCTTTGGATGCCATGACTTAGAAAGTGCTATGGGCTTTTCTAGACTGCCATGGTGGAGATATTGTCATGGGCTTTTAAATGAGTGCCCGGGCCTTGAAACTCCGGGACTTTAAAATACAGATGTCAGGGCCTTACTGCTAAATTGCATGCCCAATAAATTTTGACGGGAATTAATGCTAGATTGCATGCCCAATAAATAAATCCTGACGGGGCTTACTGCTAGATCGCATGCCCGAGAAATATATCCTAGCGGGGCTTACTGCTAGACCGCATTCCCGAGAAATAAATCATGGCGAGGCTTACTGCTAGATTGCATGCCTGATAAATAAATATGGCGTGGCTTACTTCTAGATCGCATGCCCGATAAATAAATCCTGACGGGGCGTACTGCTAGATCGCATGCCCGAGAAATATATCTTGGCGAGGCTTACTACTAGACCGCATGCCCGAGAAATAAATCCTGGCGGGTCTTACTGCTAGATTGCATGCCCGAGAAATATATCCTGGCGGGGCTTACTGCTAGATTGCATGCTCGATAAATAAATATGGCTCCAAATCAATAGAAGTCCAATACAATGTCAAGTTCATTAAACGTATGGCTCCGCATAAAAAAATTTATTACAACATGTCCTACATCCGATATTAATAAATTCCCAAGCATGTGAAGCATGTCACAATATGAGGGGCTATTTGTGAAAGAGTGGGTGCCCGGATGAGCCAACTTGTGGCTAAGGGCTTTTATGACTCTATGTATAAACAATCTTTTGTTTAATATAATTTACACTTTTATAATGGCATTTACTTTATCTTTTATCATATTATTATGTTGTGACATACTATAAGATGTTTAGATGAAGACCTTGAATATACTATAGTGTATGTAAGATGTGGTGGCACATGGGGATGGCTATCATGAAACACATCTTATAGTCACTGTATATTCTAAACAGTTCCTAGTCGATTGAACCGTCCGTTAATAAGGATAAGGATAGCTCGAGATTGAGACTAGCATTTGCGATGCCGAGTACCACGTTTCATTGGTATGGAACATAGAGATGTTCAAAGCATGCAAATGGATATTCATACGATGAATGATCGAACTACCCTATCCAGACTTTCCAAGTGGTTATCACTTATCGAGTGGATAAAGTGCGCGGTTTTGGTTGTACACCATTAGTCCTTACTACTTGAAACATCATTGAGACTCTATATGCTAGTACTGTACTTTGACTTGTTTACCGACTCTATTGGGGTCATCAGGTGTCGGGATTGGGTACAGTTACGACACATATAGGAGTCGATGCTTTGTTGTCAAGGATTCACCACATACTTGCTAGTGTGGATATCCTATGCAATCTGAGGAGATATTAGTGTGACGAATGTCTGGCCAGAGTACATGATGTGTTTTAAGAAATGGTTTCTTAGTAGCACATGCGATGTCACTATTTGATCTTCAAGATGCATTGCATAGTTATCGAATCTCGAACGACTCTCGATTTACCAATAGTTGTTGATTTGATCGGGATATATGGATGAAGGGACCGTACTGTACGCTAACCAAAATCTATTGGTTCTTGCAGGCACTATCAGTGATACCTAGGGAATCATGGGGCGATGTTGCTAGGCACTCTTACCATGATTCGATGGGCAAGTCGGAAATTGTTGTTCCGAGTCACAAGGAGTTGTGAGCCCACGGCTAGCTGTATCCCTGAACCATTGAGGGTCACACAAGTAATGGATTTTTAATCCCCGTTGAGATAATTAAATTTAAAGAGTTAAATTTAGTGAATAAAGAAGTGGGACTTCTTATTTAAGAGTAGAGGGAGTAAGATTTCCTAAAATGACATAGTGATGGACATTTTTGGAAACCACTGAATTCGGATTCAAAAAATTTATCTTGACTCTAAAAGATGCAGAAATGGTTTCTGTGCACATTGGTGAAATTGGTTTATCAATCTGAGTTACGATGAATTTTATATTAATTTCTGAACATGCGGGCTTTGCTTGTCAAAGGTAAAAATTTAATTGTTATTTAATTTTTACACGCACAATTTAATCGTGAAGTTTTGATACTCATGATATGGAATCGTTCCATATAAAATTTTAAAACTTCCGCTGCACCGGGTATCAATTCTGATTGATCTGAACACCGTTTTCCAACAATTTGAGGTCCAATATTTCGAGTTTGAGAAACACGATTTCATGTATAGATAATAAAATAGCATAAAAATCCTTGATAAAATGCGGAGAAGACATATTAAGCACCATAAGCATCGACCATTAGCTTTAAGGAGCCTAATCTTGCTAAATTAATATGCAAACATACAGATCATGTGCTCGACTCTCCTAGATCTTCGTGCTGGAAATTTTTGAAGGCTCAGTACAAATTCGGATGTACTGAATAATTAAGTCTCACATATTCCACAAATCCAAAGCAATATATACATGACTTGGCGAGTCATATCCCTTGACTTAATATGCAATCCTCTACCAATTATATACTAGTCCTAATATAATTAAACATTGTAAAATCAATACTTATCTGTTGTCGCAAGTCAAGGATGAGCAAGAGATGATAGTCTCCAATAGATGACCTCTAGCCATTGAAAAAGGCAGAAACGACCTGAAATCTTACTCATGATTGCATAAACATTTCAGAGAGGACCAACATAAAGTCATAAACCCGTATTCAACTCGTATCGGACTCAGATCCTTGCCAATGAGATAATGCTTCGGGTGCTGCCCCTTCACTCGAACGGCAGTGATAGAGGCAATTAATCGACCAGTTGGCGGGCAGAAGTAAGAAACCCGAAGTGCAGCAGCAGGGTAGTGATTAAAATGGCTCCAACACATTACAAACAAGTCCACAAACACTCCAAAGTCGAACCCAAGCAACCCCAAACACAGCAGCAAATCGAACGACCAAATGAAAATGCAAGAAACCTAAATCTGTGCAAGTTTGAAATCTGCTCACATTCAAGCCCCAACATTCGATTTAGCCCCAATCAGACATCATAACAACGTTAAATCACAAGCTAAAGCAATAAAAGCCAAGGCCCAGTCCACCCGCAGCCTCATGAATTCACCTAGAAAACTGCAGCTCACGGTATTCACCCCCTCGAGCAGCAATGGAATCGAAGGTGATGAAGCTGTTGAACTCGGGATTTAAGGAGTAAAATTGTTCTAAGAAGCAACAAACTCGATCCAAGATGCTTGAAAGAAGCAGCAAGAAACGATGAAAGGAGCCCAGAAAATTCGAAGTTACGCCTTTTCTTTTTTCAATTCGAATGGGGAGAGATAGGGAGAAATTGTCCCACATACGGCGCCAATGATGACATTCCAAAAATTTTCTTCGTCATCTTTGTGAATCTTCCGACTATCCTTGCCCGAAAATCATGAATAAATCGATTACGGGCGCTAGACGTGACCCCTCCTCCTAAGTCAGGCAAAGAAAAATGGGAGAAAAGATAGAGGCACGTTGTCAAATGTAATCAGGAAAAACCAATATATATCGTAAAAGCTTCCCAGTGATGTAGATCGTGGAAGACGTGTACTGGTGTCAGCCCACACATGAGAGGACAAGACCCATGATCTGATGAGATGTGTGGCCCATACTCTGATAATTCCGATAAGTCCCGGCCCGAGTGTAGATAGTGAATATTTGCGAGGCTCATATCCAATAATAATTACAAGACATCACTTACCACCAATAACTTGCTTGTTATCACAAATCCCAGTCTAAGTTCATATGAAAGAAATAAATATATCCCTAGATATCAGACAATATCTCGGGATATATCCCATGATATCAATTATTATTATTATTATTATTATTATTATTATTATTATATAAAAGTTGAGCATACTATAATAACTACCTTGATGACACCAAAATTATTTATTTCATAATTACCCTTTGCTATCAACTACCAACTAAATCTCTTCCACTCCTCCATGTTTTACTTTTTTTAAAAATATAAATATAAAAAACTTCTCTTTATTCGCTAGTTATTATTATAGTTAAAAGATATTTACAAACCGATTTGTATGATGGTGAAGTTTATTTGAAATATTCCACAAGTACCCACAAGGTTCGAATTCTCAAATTTTTCTTTTCATTATCCAATATCATCTCTCACAATATTCTCTTTCAATCCTTTTTATTTCACACAAATCAAAATAATCCCCACATTCAAACATGCTATGTTCATTCATAATTTTTTTTTAAAAAAAACACACATACACACACAATTTTTGCGTCTGTGCGCGTGTGTGGGGTTAGAGAAATTTATGCTATTTTTGGGTTCACTTTTTTTAATAGTTGCAAAAATGATCATTATAATTGAGTTTCGGATATTCATATCAAGCTCTTGAACCTTAATTAGTTCCAGACGAGCTACAAATTCATATTAAATCTAAAAATTATATTTTTTTTTACATCGTTTGATGTGCTAATTATTTGTAGTTTGAGCAATTTTCATAATATTAAAATACCAGTCCATGCTTTCATTTTAAAAACTAAATTACTAACCCAATATACTAGTATACATACAATTAAACATGGCCTCACGGTCGATAGTTAGAGCTATATCGCGTCAGGAGAAGATCTCAAGGTGTGGTCTCACCTCATCAACATGATGAGTGAAGATTGAGCGTGGGTGGTAATTGCTTCTTCCCCTCGATGTTTTTACTTTTAGCTAGTTTAAACTTGTTATATAAAAAGAAAATAAAACAATAAAAAAAGTAAGGCATTGATTATTCTGAGAATATTAATCGTGAACAACACGTTTTAGTGCCAAAAATAGTGTACATTAAGAATGAGGTGTGTTGTATTATTTATTGATATTCAAAAAGTTTTACGAGGAGAAGCTTCTTAGGGGGTTTTTGTAGATTTCTGAACCTCGTCAAAGAGATTTAATAAATAATAATTAAATAAGACTAAACCCAATAAGTAATTCATCGACTTTGTTAATTAATAGGACTAGTGACCTAAAGATATTAAATAAAAGAAAATTTCTTTTTTTTATTTACGTATGTTTGTCACTTTGTGATTTCGTTTATCTATATTTTTAGATTTCGACTTTAGTTCGCTATCTTTGTTTTTTTGTTTGTTTGTAATTTTAGTCTTTTTTCCAACGTAACCTCGATGTGACACCAATGCAATGTTGATGTGGAGTTGACGTGTATAGTGTCACATAAGCATTTTCGACAAAAAAATAATTAAAATTACCAAAAATGAGAAATGCTCGACTAAAATTAAAATCAAAAAACATAAAAAACCAAAATTATAAAGTATCAAAATTATCGGACCAAAATTGTAATTTTTCCCAAATCAAATAACTGGAGCGGGCCGTAATAGTGAGTGAGCTCGGACCCAATAAATTTTTGGGAAGTAACCCATCAACTATAGTTCTCAATTTGATTTTAAATTTAGAAAAGTAGTGATCCGGGAAAGCTAGTGTTGGTGTTTCTATGGGACTAATGATTTTTATTGAAGTTATTGTTACTATTGTTAAACACCTTATGTAAATTTCTAAAGTTTTTAAAACCATCATTTTAAAAAAGTCCAATTTTACCCATGAAAGAACTTCTAACTCTGTTGAATAAGTTATCTGTGATATCTTCTCTCGAAATTAAAATCGACGACAAATTCTTTAAATGTTAAAGGAAGATCCTGATTACGAGATCATGAAACTAACATCTATAAAATACGAGGAACATCAAATTTCTTGATCAAAAATAATGAAACTTGAATTCTAACGAGTAAATTAAAAAAGAATTAAAGAAATTGCCTTTTGATTTGATGTGGATTGCTCGTTCACATGCATTTTTTTCGGTCTCATCGTATATGGCAAAAGAGACCCCAAAATCCAAGAAATTGTCACGTGTTTACATACTACTACGTTATAGGTGGAAATTATCAAATACTAAATCAAGAAATTAAAATATTATTACAAATTATTTTACTAAATTTCCATTTCCCTGCGTAAAAGGGAAGAGAAGAAGGTAATATTGGATTCCTGAAAATTTTAATTTTATAGAAAAAAAAAAAACATAAATTGTGTAGTAGCATGGTTCCATTTTAAAAGATTAATTTACTAATCATGTTTAAATTGAATAAAACATGGTTAAAATTTTTTTATATATGATTAAAAAAACTTAGAAATTGGATCCAAAACACCCAAAAATGGTTAGTGGGCCTAATTGGGCTCGGAGGGTTCGGATGGTCCGAACCTAAGCCCTTAATAAATCGGATGATCTGATGGAGATCATCGGACGGTCCGAACTCGTATGGACAAATAGGGGTGGGCGTTGGGTCGGGTAATATCGGGTTCGGGTAGTTCGGGTCGGGTACCCGATACGTCGGGTTTCGAAATTCATTACCCGAACCCGGTCCGATCTTGTCGGGTACCCGATATTTTTGGGTATTTTCGGGTACCCGACTTGTGGAACATGTTTTTTTCTCTTTTTTTTTTCAATGAAAATGTTATTTTCATATTCTCAAGATTAATTCCACAAAAAAAAAACCAGCACTTACACTTACACAGATGAATTTGAAAAAAAAAATACAACTTTTTAAAAGAGGATTTCCTTCGACTCCTGTGGGCAGTGGCAGCTTCCAAAACCAAAAATTTTTCATTTAATCGTGAGAGGCTGAGACTGAGAGGCGGCCGAGTGCTCGCGCAAGAGTTGAGAGTTGATAGTGCTGGACCAAGTTGAGACTCGATCCCAATCCAACCAGCGAACAAGTATAATTGAAGTGACTCGTCGAGGAAGAAAGGGGAACAGGGGAAGAAGGGGAATTGTGGCCGTTCGAGGAAGAAAGGAGAATTCGGGAATCCCTAGCCGCTGGTGTATATTTTTTTATCGGAATTGCAAATGTATATCGGGCTTCACATAATGCAATTGCAAATTGCAGGCTTGCAGCCCATACTCCATTATATATATATAATATAATATAATTTTTTAAAAAATTAGGCATATATTGGGTAACCCGATACCCGATCGGGTAGCATATTTGCTACCCGACATCAACCCGAGATTCACATTATCGGGTTCGGGTTCTACCCGAACCCATTTTTTTCAATAAAAAACCAACCCGATCGGTCGGGTCGGGTACCAGATTGAAAGAGTGGGTGCCCGGTGAGCCAACTTGTGGCTAAGGGCTTTTATGACTCTATGTATAAACAATCTTTTGTTTAATATAATTTACACTTTTATAATGGCATTTACTTTATCTTTTATCATATTATTATGTTGTGACATACTATAAGATGTTTAGATGAAGACCTTGAATATACTATAGTGTATGTAAGATGTGGTGGCACATGGGGATGGATATCATGAAACACATCTTATAGTCACTGTATATTCTAAACAGTTCCTAGTCGATTGAGCCGTCCGTTAATAAGGATAAGGATCGCTCGAGATTGAGACTAGCATTTGCGATGCCGAGTACCACGTTTCATTGGTATGGAACATAGAGATGTTCAAAGCATGCAAATGGATATTCATACGATGAATGATCGAACTACCCTATCCGGACTTTCCAAGTGGTTATCACTTATCGAGTGGATAAAGTCCGCGGTTTTGGTTGTACACCATTAGTCCTTACTACTTGAAACATCATTGAGACTCTATATGCTAGTACTGTACTTTGACTCGTTTACCGACTCTATTGGGGTCATCAGGTGTCGGGATTGGGTACAGTTACGACACATATAGGAGTCGATGCTTTGTTGTCAAGGATTCACCACATACTTGCTAGTGTGGATATCCTATGCAATCTGAGGAGATATTAGTGTGACGAATCTCTGGCCAGAGTACATGATGTGTTTTAAGAAATGGTTTCTTAGTAGCACATGCGATGTCACTATTTGATCTTCAAGATGCATTGCATAGTTATCGAATCTCGAACGACTCTCGATTTACCAATAGTTGTTGATTCGATCGGGATATATGGATGAAGGGACCGTACTGTACGCTAACCAAAATCTATTGGTTCTTGCAGGCACTATCAGTGATACCTAGGGAATCATGGGGCGATGTTGCTAGGCGCTCTTACCATGATTCGATGGGCAAGTCGGAAATTGTTGTTCCGAGTCACAAGGAGTTGTGAGCCCACGGCTAGCGGTATCCCTGAACCATTGAGGGTCACACAAGTAATGGACTTTTAATCCCCGTTGAGATAATTAAATTTAAAGAGTTAAATTTAGTGAATAAAGAAGTGGGACTTCTTATTTAAGAGTAGAGGGAGTAAGATTTCCTAAAATGACATAGTGATGGACATTTTTGGAAACCACTGAATTCGGATTCAGAAAATTTATCTTGACTTTAAAAGATGCAGAAATGGTTTCTGTGCACATTGGTGAAATTGGTTTATCAATCTGAGTCACGATGAATTTTATATTAATTTCTGAACATGCGGGCTTTGCTTGTCAGGCTTGAACTTATGACTAATGGGCCCTAAGCTGTTAGCAGCCCACATTATAAATAAGTTATTGCAGTACAGAAATTACACACAACTCACACTCAAATTTTCGAAAACCCTAGCCTCCAGTCTAGGAATTTCGGCCGCACCCCGTCTCTCTGTCTTAGAGAATTTTCAGTCTGCGAATTTCGAATTTGCAGTCTGAATTAGCAGATCATATCTGTTCTATCTCTTCGCAGAAACTTCTGATAGACTTTCTAGTGCAGTCTATCAGAGGGATTAAACTTCTGTTCGTGGACCTGATTGAAGAATTGTTCGTTCATCAGTTCCTCGGATATACAACAAGAGCAGTTTAATCTGTTGGTGTCCATAATCTCGTTTCGAGATTTTAAGGTAAAATTTATATTGTTTAAATTTTATATTATCAATTTTAATCGTAGGAATTTCATACCCATATGAAATCGTTCCATATAAAATTTTAAAACTTCCGCTGCACCGGGTATCACTTTCTTTTTCAATCCGGAGAACGACCGTGTTCCAACAGTGGTATCAGAGCCAGGTTGTTCTCGGATTTTACGATTAAAATTTTATCGATTGTACAAAGCCTCGATTTTTCAGAAAAATAAAACGGAAAAGAAAAAAAAATAAAATTTTCGGGGCTGCCCGCTGCCCGAAGGCAGTGGGCAGCGCCGCGTGCAGCCCTGCGCGCAGCTTGGCTGCGCGCAGATGGGCTGCACGCAGCTGCCCTGCGCGAGCTAGGGAAAGCGTTGCCCTAGCCCACGCAGCTGGGCCGCATGGAGCGGCCCAGCGACGGGCGGGCAGCCCGGGATTGTCCCGGGCTGCCCAGAAATTTTTTTTTAAAAATTAAATTTTTTCGTGAATTATGAATTCTAGCCCAAAATGGTTTTGGGCCCAGTTTTTGGCCCGATTGAAAATTGTTTAAGTTGGTCCACGAGGCAATGGGTCAAAATTGTTTGAGCCCAAAATTTTTAAGAAAATTAATTTTTGGATAAATTTTGAATTTTGGAAATTTATAAATTTAATCCCATAAATTAAATCTTTAATTATTAATTTTGGTACAATTGATAATAAAATATGATTTTATGTATAAAACTGGATTTTATATGTAAAATATGATTTTATGGATAAACTAGATAAAATATGATTTTATATATAAAATAAGATTTTATGTATGAAATATGATTTTATCTATTTATATTTATTGCCATTGCATGATATCCAATAAATTAATTTTTGAATTAAATATTATTGGATAAGGATGATCGATTGCCATGACCAATATTATAGGTGTATGTTAGGTTGTTTACATTTTATTTTATTATTGATTGTTGGGTTTTATTAATGGGCCTGGTTTATGGCCCAAATTTGATTTTATCATTTGTAATAAAAGTGGGCCTGGTTTATGGCCCGTTCCCACCCCTAAAATGTATCCCTTTATTTGTCATAGTAATTTATTGTAAATTCACTAGAAATAGTGAGAGTTTTTGAAGATGGAGGTGGGACCAGCAAGCAATGATAAAGACTGAAGAAATGTAAATTGGAAGCACAATGTAATAGGATTGCATTGCATACTTGCATATCACCTAGGATTGGACTTAGACTCGTGATTGACAACCACGGGTCGATTAGTAATGGAATCGATCATCCTAAAATATAATATATGATATTATCGTTGTATGCATGTTTAGACTAAATTGTATGAATCCCGCAAGCATACAAATTTTAAATGATGAGACAAATTTTCAAAATTAAAATCCCTCATTTTAAATATGATTTAAAATTGATATCAAGATAAATAAAGGAAATTTAAATATTGTTTAAATGTTCCTACCTTCCATCAACGATCAATGTATGAGATGCTACCCGCGGATACGGTCCGGCTCATATTATTGGGGGGGCCCGTTCGTCGGAAAGCTGTACATTGGATCGACACATGTTGTAAGTTGGATGGAACTCCCATGAGATTGGCTCATATTATTGGGGATCAACATGACGACCGTCCATCACAACTTGATATTGATGGGTCATCTTGACATGTCACAATAAACGGCGTCATATTATTGGGCCCTTATTGGACATGAGGTAAAAACATGGAGGTTGCTTTGGAAGCAATTGGGCTCTACCTTTTGAAAATTATGGTTGGCTGATATTATTCGGGACTATAGTTTGTCAATTGGACTCCATGTTCCCACTAAAGAAAATGTTTCTCGTTTTCACTAGAGGGTAGTGAAATCGTTAAAATAGTGGGAGTGAGATTCATAAAATAAATTTCGCCTATTTTATGTCTTAGTAAATTAATTAAACAATCACTGATTATTGTCTGTTTCTTTTCAGTATTTCATTAAGATGAATTCGCGCAATCCACTATTCTCTATTCTCGAACAAAATAAACTGACTGGCGCAAACTATACGGAATGGTTCCGTAAGTTGAAGATTGTCTTGACCTCGGAGAAGATGTTCTACGTGTTAGAAAAATCTCCTCCGAAGTAAGCACCAGCTGATATAAGTCCGGAAGAGTTGGCCAAACTTGATAAATGGTGGGACCATGATATCAAGGCCAAATGCTATATGCAAGCTTCGATGTCTGATGAACTCCAGAGGCGATTTGAGGATACCGTGAATGCTGCTGGTATTCACGTACAACTCAAGGAACTTTTTGGGGCTCAATCGAGAGCTGAAAGATTCGCTACTGTAAAAGAGTTAATGACGTGTCACATGCGTGAAGGGACTTCGGTCCGTGATCATGGGGTACGCGTGATTTGGCTCATTCAGAAGTTGGTAACGCTTGATTTGGTATTGGAGCATGAACTCAATGTGGACTTATTACTTCTCTCTCTTCCTTCATCGTTTGACGGTTTTGTGGTGAATTTCAATATGAATAAGATAGAGGCCTCCCTTGAAGAGATGGTCAATATGCTTGTAACTTATGAAGCCACTTTAAAGAAGGATAAACCGGTTCTCTTGGTGGGCTCCTCTTCTTCTGCTAAGAAGGAGCCAAGTACATAGGGTAAGAAACGTTCTGCCCCATCCAAGAAAACCGGACCCGAGAAGAAGAACAAGACAAAGACTTCAAACATGGAAAAGTCCAAGGATGTTTGCCATCACTGCAAGAAACCCGGTCATTGGAAACGTAACTGCAAGAAATATCTAGAGCAGTTGCGAACTGCGAAGGGTATGTTTTATATTGAAATAAATGTTTCACTTAATACTACTTCTTGGGTATTGGATACCGGATGTGGATCTCACATTTGCAATGATTTGCAGGTGATGACAAGAAGTCGCAAGCTTAGAATGGGTGAGACCCAGCTGAGGCTCGGAAATGGTTCTAGAGTTGAAGCCAAAGCTGTGGGAGACGTTTATTTAATTTTGCAGAACGATTTTAAGTTACTTTTGAGAGATGTTTTATTTGTTCCAGACTTGATTAAAAACATTATTTCTATTTCTATGCTTTATAGAGATGGTTTTTCTTGCAATTTTGTGAATGGGATTTGCAATATTTACAAGAATGAATGTTTGATTGGAAATGGACAACTTGAAAACGATCTATATAACTTAAAATTAAAAGACGTTCCAATAAATTATGTTGATAAACCGGTAACAACGAACAAAAGAAAAATCGATAGTCAAAACCCGGCAAACCTTTGGCATGTTAGGCTAGGTCATATTTCATCAAGGAGGATGAACAAGCTAGTGGGAGAGGGCATGTTTGATATTTCTGATATTAACTCTTTACCTACTTGTGAATCCTGCCTGAAAGGAAAAATGACTAAATCTCCATTCAAGGGGAAACCTGAGCGTAGTCAAAATCTGTTGGATTTGATCCATACAGATGTTTGTGGTCCATTTAGAATTGGTACTCAATTTGGCCACACCTAATTCATTACCTTTACTGATGATTATTCAAGGTATGGGTATTTATATTTAATGAAATATAATTCTGAAGCATTTGAAAAGTTCAAAGAATTCAAGGCTGAAGTAGAAAACAAACTAGGCAAAAGTATTAAGGCACTTCGATCGTATCGTGGTGGAGAATACTTAAGTGCCGAGTTTTTGGACTATCTAAAAGAGCATGGGATTCTCTCTCAGTGGACTCCTACTATGACACCACAGCTGAATGGTGTTTTGGAGCGTCGTAATATAACCTTGTTGGACATGGTTCGATCCATGATGAGTTTCACTGAGCTCCCACCATCGTTTTGGGGCTACGCGCTTGAAACGGCGGTTTTGTTGTTGAACAATGTTCACACTAAAGCAGTAGATAAAACACCATACGAGTTATGGAATGGCAAAGCTCCTAAGTATTCGTACTTGAGGATTTGGGGATGTCCTGCTTACGTGAAGCAAACAGTGGGAGATAAGTTGGATAGTCGATCCATCTTATGTTATTTTGTGGGATATCCGAAGAATTCAACCGGATATTATTTCTATCATCCTGCTGAAACAAAGGTGTTTGTTTCAAGGAATGCCACCTTCTTGGAGAAGGAATTCTTATTGGATAAGAAAGGCAAGATGATGGAACTCGAAGAAATTCGAGAAGAACCCGAGATACAAAATAATGATCCTATACCTCAGGAACCATTGATTGACACGCCTATTACTAGAAGATCCGAGAGGACTTCTAGGCCTCCTATTAGATATGGTTTTCTTCTTGAAGGGGATCAAAGTGAACCCGGCATTGGATGTGATCCAAGAAACTTCAAGGAAGCAATTTCTGATGCAGATTCGAATTTATGGTTTGAAGCTATGCAGTCGGAAATAGATTTGATGCATACAAACCAAGTTTGGACTTTAGTAGATCCTCCCGATGGAATTGTTCCAATAGGGTGTAAATGGATCTATAAGAGAAAACTTGGGTCTGATGGAAAGGTACTGACCTACAAGGCACGATTGGTGGCAAAAGATTATACTCAAAGACAAGGAGTTGACTATGATGAAACTTTTTCACCAGTCGCAATGTTCAAGTCTATAAGAATTCTTATTGCCATAGCAGCATGGTATGACTATGAGATATGGCAAATGGATGTGAAGACTGCATTTCTTAATGGAAACATTAAGGAAGAAATCTATATGATGCAGCCCGAGGGATTCACATCCATGGGAAGCGAGCATAAGGTATGCAAGCTTCAGAGATCAATCTATGGTCTCAAACAAGAATCAAGAAGTTGGAACCAGAAATTTGATGAAACAATAAAGGATTTTGGTTTCATCTAGAACCCGAAGGAACCATGCGTGTACAAGAAAGTAGTTAAGGATGCGGTAACATTCTTAGTACTTTATGTTGATGACATCCTACTCATTGGAAATGACATAGGGATGTTGCAGTCAACAAAGATATGGTTATCAGGTAGATTCTTGATGAAGGATTTGGGTGAGGCATCCTATATTCTAGGGATACAGATCTATAGAAATAGATCTAAGAGAATGATAGGACTCACTCAAGCAACCTACATCGACACTATATTGAAAATGTTTTCAATGGATGAGTCCAAGAGAGGACATCTACCTATGTGTCATGGAGTTTCTCTATCCAAGTCTATGTGTCCCAAGACTGACGAAGAGATAGAGAAAATGACACATATACCATATGCGTCAGCCATAGGTAGTATCATGTATGGGATGATATCTAATAGACCGGATGTGGCCTATGCTCTGAGTGTCACGAGCAGATATCAAGCCAATCCCGGTCAAATGCATTGGAAAGCCGTGAAAGATATTCTTAAGTACTTGAGAAGAACTAAGAATGTATTCATGGTTTATGGAGGAAGAGAACTGAAATTGGAAGGCTATACCGACTCTAGCTTCCAAAGTGACGTGGATGACTCGAAGTCAACCTCTGGATTTGTGTTCATGCTCAATGGCGGTGCTGTCTCTTGGAAGAGTTCCAAGCAGGACACCACAGCGGATTCCACCACTGAGGCAGAATACATTGCGGCATCAGCTGCTGCTAAAGAGGCCGTTTGGATGAGGAATTTCGTCCAAGAGTTGGGCGTCATTCCTGAAGCTGTTGGTCCAGTCCCGGTGTACTGTGACAACACGGGTGTCGTTGCTCAGGCAAAGGAACCAAGGTCTCATCAAAGATCCAAACACGTACTGAGGAAATACCACATCATCCGGGAGATCGTGGAAAGAGGAGACATCACTGTCGAGAGAGTGGCCTCTGCAGACAATATCGCTGATCTACTTACTAAGCCCTTGCCAGGACCATTATTTGACAAATATCGCGAAGCAATGGGACTACGTAGTATGACTAGTTGTCTTTAGGGCAAGTGGGAGATTGAAAGAGTGGGTGCCCGGTGAGCCAACTTGTGGCTAAGGGCTTTTATGACTCTATGTATAAACAATCTTTTGTTTAATATAATTTACACTTTTATAATGGCATTTACTTTATCTTTTATCATATTATTATGTTGTGACATACTATAAGATGTTTAGATGAAGACCTTGAATACACTATAGTGTATGTAAGATGTGGTGGCACATGGAGATGGCTATCATGAAACACATCTTATAGTCACTGTATATTCTAAACAGTTCCTAGTCGATTGAGCCGTCCGTTAATAAGGATAAGGATCGCTCGAAATTGAGACTAGCATTTGCGATGCCGAGTACCACGTTTCATTGGTATGTAACATAGAGATGTTCAAAGCATGCAAATGTATATTCATACGATGAATGATCGAACTACCCTATCCGGACTTTCCAAGTGGTTATCACTTATCGAGTGGATAAAGTCTGCGGTTTTGGTTGTACACCATTAGTCCTTACTACTTGAAACATCATTGAGACTCTATATGCTAGTACTGTACTTTGACTCGTTTACCGACTCTATTGGGGTCATCAGGTATCGGGATTGGGTACAGTTACGACACATATAGGAGTCGATGCTTTGTTGTCAAGGATTCACCACATACTTGCTAGTGTGGATATCCTATGCAATCTGAGGAGATATTAGTGTGACGAATCTCTGGCCAGAGTACATGATGTGTTTTAAGAAATGGTTTCTTAGTAGCACATGCAATGTCACTATTTGATCTTCAAGATGCATTGCATAGTTATCGAATCTCGAATGACTCTCGATTTACCAATAGTTGTTGATTCAATCGGGATATATGGATGAAGGGACCGTACTGTACGCTAACCAAAATCTATTGGTTCTTGCAGGCACTATCAGTGATACCTAGGGAATCATGGGGCGATGTTGCTAGGCGCTCTTACCATGATTCGATGGGCAAGTCGAAAATTGTTGTTCCGAGTCACAAGGAGTTGTGAGCCCACGGCTAGCTGTATCCCTGAACCATTGAGGGTCACACAAGTAATGGATTTTTAATCCCCGTTGAGATAATTAAATTTAAAGAGTTAAATTTAGTGAATAAAGAAGTGGGACTTCTTATTTAAGAGTAGAGGGAGTAAGATTTCCTAAAATGACATAATGATGGACATTTTTGGAAACCACTGAATTCGGATTCAGAAAATTTATCTTGACTTTAAAAGATGCAGAAATGGTTTCTGTGCACATTGGTGAAATTGGTTTATCAATCTGAGTCACGATGAATTTTATATTAATTTTTGAACATGCGGGCTTTGCTTGTCAGGCTTGAAATTATGACTAATGGGCCCTAAGCTGTTAGCAGCCCACATTATAAATAAGTTATTGCAGTACAGAAATTACACACAACTCACACTCAAATTTTCGAAAACCCTAGCCTCCAGTCTAGGAATTTCGGCCTCCCCCCCTCTCTCTGTCTTAGAGAATTTTCAGTCTGCGAATTTCGAATTTGCAGTCTGAATTAGCAGATCATATCTGTTCTATCTCTTCGCAGAAACTTCTGATAGACTTTCTAGTGCAGTCTATCAGAGGGATTAAACTTCTGTTCGTGGACCTGATTGAAGAATTGTTCGTTCATCAGTTCCTGGGATATACAACAAGAGCAGTTTAATCTGTTGGTGTCCATAATCTCGTTTCGAGATTTTAAGGTAAAATTTATATTGTTTAAATTTTATATTATCAATTTTAATCGTAGGAATTTGATACCCATATGGAATCGTTCCATATAAAATTTTAAAACTTCCGCTGCATCGGGTATCACTTTCTTTTTCAATCCGGAGAACGACCGTGTTCCAACAGATACCCGACCCTAAACGCCCACCCCTATGGACAGATGTCCAAATCCTGTCAGATGGCTAACGTCTAGGCCCGATCGGATGATCCGAAGAGGGATCAGACCGTCCGAACTTGCATGCATGCAACATGGAAATCATGCAAAGATCGGATCGTCCGAACTGGGGATCGCACGATCTGAACTCCGTCTATAAATAGGGGCAAGATTTTCTCATTTTGAATCGTTCAGAATCCTCTCTTCTCCCATTATGGCTCTATTTAAGGGCTTTAGGACTCTTTATTTAAGAGTTGGAGTAGGGAGTAGTATGTTTGTAGTTAACGGACAGTGTCCGTAATAGTGGCCAACCAGCGGAGCTTTGGCGAGGTGTTCAGGGGTCATAGCAGGACTGTGCCCAAGCTCTAAGGCATTCGACATCAGCGGGCTGACGACGGATGAAGGTATAACTCTAGCTCCTTATAGTAAATAGGGAGTATGCTATAGTTTAATTAAGGTTTTTAGAGCATATTAGATGATGCATGGGTATATTGAATTGTAGTGTTGCATGGTAGGTAGACCTGGCCAAGGGCCGGGTTAGGCCCGGACCCGGCCCGTGGTCAATGGGCCGGTTAACCGGGTCAATGGGTCCAACCTGGAACCGGGACCGGACCGGCCCCTAGGCAGTCCGGTCCCGGTTTTCCGAAGGAAAAACCGTCAACCCGGCGGGTTGGACACGTGGCGCCCATGGGGGCGCCCAGATGATCCAACGGCCACTAGCAAGTGGCCGTTGGATCATTCAACGGCCACGATTTGTGGCCCGGCCGACCCGGCGGGTCTACTGGAAGTTTTTTTTTAAAAAAAAAAAACCTACTTTTTATGATTTTATTTATAAATATCCTCAACCTCATTTCATTTTGTTTAACAAATTCTCTCTTCATTCTCTCTATTCTCAATTCCTTTTAATTTCTTGAATTATCAAAAATATCAAGTTTCGATTATTGGTTTATTGTCAATTTTTGATTTATTTTCATATTTATACAATTAAAAATGTCCGGAGCGGGATCAAGTCGTAGGGGTGACAAAGGAAAAAGAAAAGAAAAGAGCATCATACCACCCGAGGTCGAGTATCCTCAATTCAATGTCGATGGCTTTGATCTTGAATATTTCGATGATGAAATTCAAGAAATTTGACAAGAGGCGCAACAAAGACAACAAGTTGAACAACCACCACCACCACGTCATCATGCAAGTCAAGAAAGTATGAACGATCCGATGGCCTCTCAAAGACAAACTCGAACGGTGCCTCGCCCGACATCCGATATCTTCACCAAACATTTCGACAAGGTGACGCTTCCTTCTGGTGATTTGCAAGTCAAATGCAAATATTGTTCAAAATGTTACAAATTTAAACAAGGAGGTGGTTATGAAACTTTGACGCGGCATAACGAGAAAAATCATCCGGTGGAAATTGGTATTGATCGTGGTCAAACTCAAATTTCGGCATTCTCTTCTCAATCGGGTAATGAATCTCAACTATTTAAATATAACGAAGCTAGATTTAGAGAAGAAACGGCTAAATTTTGTGCGGTTGAACAATTTTTTTTTAGTTTTAGCGATAAACTATCTTTTGAAAACTGGCTTTCTACAAGTGCAAATCCTTCTATTAGACGTATTCCAAAAAATAGTCTCAAACGCATAATGAAAAAGTTAGTCGTTGATCAAAAGAAAGAATTAATTAAGGAATTTTATAGTTTGAATAATAAAGTTTCTCTGTGTTCCGATATTTGGAGTGATCATTGGCAAAGTTGTTCATATATGGATATTACATGTCATTGGATTGATAATAATTGGAACATTCAAAAAAGGTTGCTTGCATATAGATGTTTCAACGAATCACACACGACATAAAATATTTCGCAACTTATATTTGTTATTTTAGAAGAATATGGTCTAACTACCAAAGTTTTTTCAATGTCTTTTGATAATGCTAGTGCAAATACTTCTAGTATTAGTGAGCTTATTGAAATATGTAAATCATCACTAGGTGACAAATTTTTTCATATTAGATGCACATGTCATATTTTATCAATTTGTTCAAGCTCGTGATATTTATTTGTTTTCAAATCAATGGAACATATGCACTAGTATTTGTGAAATTTTAAAAGTTTTTAATGATGCTAGTGACCAATTATCCGGTATTTATTACCCTACTTCACATTTAGTTTTAGCACATTGTTGCAACATTGCTTGTATTTTTCATGAACATGCTAAATATAATGATAGTGCTTTATCTCAATGTATTCTCGTCATGAAAGCAAAATGGGAAAAATATTTTTTGCTCATTCCTGAAATTTTTTTATGTGCTTTTGTTTTAGATCCTAGACTTAAATTAGATGGCTTAAGCGACATGCTAACATTATATTATGAATCTTTGGAGCCTATTGCGGAAACGATTCCTTCTATCTCATTGATTTTGTTTAATATTAAAACTTATTTACTTGATATTTATAATGAATATAACATCAAATATGGTGGACAAATTGTTTCACATGAAACACAATCCACTGCAACTAGTAATGTTACTTCTAAACTTACTAAAGCACAACTTTTATTAAGGGAACGGACAAAACGTCCACGAGGATCCTCAAGTTCCAGTCAGGAACTTGAGAATTATTTTACCAATACTTTTGATTTTAGTGATACAGATGAGGAAAACTTCGACATTTTGAGATGGTGGTCGCAAAAAAACACAAATATATCCAATTTTGGCTATAATGGCAAAAGAAATTCTAGCTTGTTTGGTTTCAACAGTTGCAGTGGAGCAAGCATTTAGTATTGGAGGAAATGCATTGGACGAGAGACGTTCTAGCTTAAGACCGGAAAATTTGGAAGCCCAATGTTTGCTCAATGATTGGTCAAATTCAAAGTGATGAAGAAGACCAAGATGATACCAAAGGAACATCCGGAAGTACGACGGGAGAAAATGCGAGTGAAGTAGAATAAATGTAATAGATTTGTAATATAAGTCATAAGATGTTGAAATTCTAATATATTGTTTATTTAATAAATGTAATAGATTTTTATTATGGAGATATGAAATATTTGATTGAGATTATTTAAAAAATATGTCTTATTAAAAATTTGTTTAAAAATTAAAAAAAAAATTAAAGTTGCTCACTTGCGGAGTTGTGGTCTTGCCGGATCGGAACCGGGCCATAGCCGGTCCGGTTAAGGGTTGGCTAAATGCCAACCCGGAACCGGCGGGTCCGACCCGGACCATGGCCAGGTCTAATGGTAGACTTGGAACCTAGATGGATGCTTCTAGGAACTGCCTTAGAAAGGTACGTAAGTACTGACTGAGATTCCCAGCGGATATGCATGCTTATGTGTTGCATTTATGTGTCATGATTAGTATGGATGCATGATCCATGTTTTACTGCTTTGAAATATTATGCTGCATATGCACTTCATATTGAGCATGTGTCTCCTTCGAGATAAGCTATGCCTCCGAGGGTGCTCAGTCCTTGTTAGGACGTTTTGGGCACTGAGAGTCACTCGACCGACGAGTCATTCCGTCTCTAGTGTTCCAGGGGGACATTCTTGGTCCACATCCAGTTAGGAGTGAGTGGTCGAGTCCAGTGGTTTGATTCCCGGGATAAAACCCAAATACGTCCTTAAAGTTTCCTAACTTTCCCAAAAATATACTAATACTTTATTCGTTCCTAATTTGTCCCTTATTTAACAAATAGTTTCCTTAATATGTCACTCAAACTAAAAATTGCCTATAATACCCTTATTCTAACAATTATAATTAATATTTTTTCTGGGCTCAGAAAATGGTATCAGAGTCTAGGTAATTTTATTCAGACTTTATATTATTCATTAAATCATACTTTTCTTTGTTGAGGAAGAGATTTTCAACAAACCATGGATTCAAACGAGAGTTTGAACCATAAGGATTTTATTTATATGAAATTCCATAAACAAGTGAATCTATTTAAAATAGATTCTTTACAACAGAACTTAAAGAGACTTAGGTCTTTAATACTCTCTGAAGAGATTAAGAAATATGATTTCTAATTCTCAATTTCTAGAAATCACACCAGATTCCTCTAAACTCTCCGAAGATCTTAGAGAAATTCAAAAGACGGTACAATATTACAGTAATCAGCTATATGAAATAACTCGGCAGATTGGAGAAATCCTTAAAAAACAAGAAGAAATTCTTGTAACTCTAAAGGATCTTCAAACTAAAATTATAAATCTAGAACATACTTCTAGTTCTAGAAAGGGAAATACAGGAGGAAGGTTACCACTCTCGTTTGGTACCGAACCTCTGTTACATCAGAGAGGTAAAACCAAAATGGTTCAAAAACCTTTAACTGATGATGAATTGATGATTAATCTTATAAAGACAGTATCAGAGAAAAACACTATCTAATGACTACTTTAGAAAGATTAAATCTCGAGGATCTACAAGATCTTGCCGATTCTTTTTCGAATTTTAAAGTAGTAGATCTAAAAATGAATTCTCCTAAGGGTGAACAACCCATAGGGAATCCCCCGAGATATGTGGTTAACAGAAGAACCACATAGTGAGTTCCATGTTGGAGAAAATTCACATCCAGCAGGAACTAGATCAAGAAGGAGTAATATACCAATACATCAAACTCTTTATGGAAAAACCGTTTTAGACCCGATACATCCTTATGGGGTTATGTTAAACCTGGATGTTCTGGACTTCAAAAACAGAGAAGATCTCATAGATGATTGGACATCAGCCATGAGAATAGTAGCAGGAACTTTAGATCTCAATAAAGAAGGATTTATCAAACTTCTGGAAATGAGTCTAATGGGATCTGTCAAAATAGCTTGGGAAATGACCATGCCAGAAACCAAGGAATCAATCTTAGCAGGAGAATCACTTAGCGAGATTGGAGGAAGAATGGCCACCCTTTTTAAAGCACAATTCATAAGGGTAGACTATTTCAATAATCAAGATACAGAGAAAAAGAGAAGATATACTCAAGCTCTGTATAGCCTCGAGTTACATGATATCTGTTTAGTTGATGAATATATTATGTTATTCACCAAATACAGATGGAATTCGGGAGTTGAAGAAAATATAGATATTCAGCTATTTTTCGCAAAAATGTCAAGCCCCTGGAGAGAAATGTTGATAAAAGAATATGTTCCAGGTAATCTTGATACTTTGGCAAGACGCGCCTCTTTTTTGAAAGGAAAATTGGCGGAATGGTGTCATATGGCAGCATTACAGAAGAACTACAAGAAAATAAGGGGTATTAACAAGCATACTCCTCTATGTTGTAGAGAAAATGATCTCCCTACGATTATAGGGAATAAATCACAGGGATTTAAAAGGAAAAAATTCAGAAATAATCCCTACAATAAAAGAATGAAAAGTTCTTGGAAACCAAGAACATTTTGGTCCAAACAAAAGACCAGATCTTATAGATCAGGTAGAAGAAGTGGACCTACAAGAACATCCCCAGCAACAAACTCATCACAAGGCAGGGGAAGAACACCATCTAGAAGAACTTTCAGAAGAACTCATACGAGAGCAAGTGAAAGTTTCAAGGATTGCAACTGCTGGACATGTGGAGCAAGAGGACATATATCTACAAACTATCCAGAAAACGAGAAAAAGAGAGTTAAACTCTTTGAAGCAACACCAGATATGGATGATGCGGTATTCTTTCAAGATCTAGTCCAAGTATATCAATTTGAAGATATCCCCTCAGATGAAAGTATATACGAAGAAGAGATATTGTTTAACCAAGATGAATCTGAAGATGAATCAGAATCAAAATCAGAATCAGAATAAAGAAGAAGTGTTTCGACACAAAACACATGAGAGTTTGGCTAGATTTTTTAGTCAAAACACGATATCTCATAATGTGGTCCAAAGGATTATGAGAAAAAATCCAACATTACAGAAGTACCAAGGATTTTCGGCAGGACAAGTAGAGAGGGTCTTAGGAAACCTAGGGCTAAGACAAAGAAGACATCATTTGATTTACAAAGTATCCAGAAGGGAAATGGCAATCCCGATGGAGTTAACAAGTAATCAAATAGAGATGCAGTTAATTCCTTTTGAAGAAGTAAGAGAGGATTTGCAAAAGCTGAAAAGTGAGGTAGCAAGAACGATGTCTTGGATTCATATTGGAGCAATCCAAATAATGATCAAGGTAACTTTTAAATAAGGAATAGATTCACCCATAGATATCGTAGTATGTGATAAAATAATGGGGAATATCCAAGATGCGGTTCTGGGTACGATCTCAGGAAATCTATGTGCAGGAAAAATTCTAGGAGTTATTTATCCAAAAATAGCCTACAATTTAGCTGACAGAGACTTTAGTCGAGTCTTGACGTTGCATCAAAACTTCAAGGAAAAAAGATTAATGAAGGAAGGTAATAGACCATATTCTATTACTTATCAAATTTCATATGCTCTTTCTAATACGCACCATTCTGAATTATTTATTAGAAATGAGTTTATTGAAATTCCAGAAATCTTTGGAAAAGTTGCTCAAGCAATATACCCGAAAAGAATCGAGTTTCCTTTAATTCAGGAAACAGACATTCAAATACAAGATAAACCGATTCTATACAGAGATCTAAAAATAGAACCCCGAAGGTTATTTTTCCAAGGTGACCGAATGACAAGTCGAAGGTGGGAAAAATCTCCTATTCAAGAAATTCCACCAGAAGAAAAGGAGTTTTCAATAATAGGAAAACTTAGATCTCCAAAAGGATAGAAAGAAGTCAAAATAGTATTCGAAATTACAAGTCACAGGAACCAATTTTCTTGTAACTCGATTTACTATTTAGAGCAGCAGGTAACAGGAACTTACCAAGGATTAATAAATATTGGAGAATTGGAAGTTAAAATCTGTGGAATTCCAGGAAAAGAAGTGGATCAGCTCATTCTTGGCCTAGAGTTTCTGGAGGACCATAAATCATGGAAACGCCTTGAAAAAGGAATAGAGTTTATGGAAAAAGAAAAGACTTGGAGGATTCAATAAGAATTCTACGAGATGGAAAACCAAGAGAATTGGATAAGGAACAATCCCTTAATCAGATTCAAAAACTATGTTTACAAACAGAGGAAGAAGTAATTGTTGAAATTAGTAAGTCATGAACATAATTTACTAGAACGCATTGAAGAAGTGGAAATGAGTAATCATACTCTACCTTCTGAGGCCTTAGGAAAACTAAAGGTAAATAGTCTTAATCGGATTACTGAGTTACAACAAAGTCTGTTAAAAATGGCGGGGCCATTTAGTAATCCCTTTAAAAAATGACAACAAGTCCTTTCTCCATATACATTCCAATAGGGATGTTGTATGAACAATATAAGGCTGAATATTTTGTAGCTTATATTGACTCGAGAGCAGGAATTTGTACAGCAAAAAGAGGAGTCTTCCCTGAAGAATGTGAAGAAGAATTGCCAAAAATTGCTGGACGAGATTTCTCTCAAAGAATTTTAATTCTTTGCAAAGGAATAAAACAAGCAGAGATCCTTATAGGAGGAGCAGGTCAAACACCTTGGTACAAGGTAAAGACACCACCAATCTATTTCCATGATACAGGAGCTGATATCCTGTTTATGAAATAACTTCTTACAAATGTTTAAGAAGTACACACAAGACAATGAGTCAAGAAGACTTATGTTCACTACAATTTGTGATCATAAAATTATCGTTCAACGACTCAAGGTTGCTTTTTATCGACAAATACCGATAATATTTCGCAGCCAGCGTGGTGATAAAGGACAACTTTTCCACCCAAAAATGAAAGATCCAAGAAGGTTTGGAGAAATCATGTTGAAAATAACAACAGAACAAGAACTCCAAACAGAGGATATGGAGCTTCTCAAAGTAACTCTAAATCACAGAGATATAGAGTTAGAAAATAAGGTATCCCTTGAAGATGTCAAGAAGAGGCTCAAAGAAAGTTACAACGAGCATCCTTTGGCATGGTAGGATAGAAATCAACTCAAAGCCAGTCTTACTCTAAAGGAAGGCAAAGAGTATGAATTCGTCAGATATAAGCCTATCCCAATGAACATAACAGATCAAAGGGATATGAGAATGATTATCAAGGAACATTTGGACCTTGGTCTAATCAAAGAAGGATTTTCACCATATAGTAGCCCAGGTTTTCTGGTCAGAAATCATGGTGAAATAAAAAGAGGAAAACCCAGGTTAGTTATTAACTACCAAGGTATTAATAAAATCCTGGAGTTTGATGGGTACTTCATACCCAGTAGAGAACATCTAATTAGTTGTGTACGAAATGCTAGAGTGTTCTCAAAATTTGATTATAAGTCTGGATTTTACCATATTCGAATGGAAGAAGGCAGTAAGAAATTCACAGCATTCTCTACACCACAAGGACATTATATCTGGGAAGTTATGCCTATGGGATTGGCTAATGCACCCCAAATATTTCAAAGAAAGATGGATAATCTTTTTAAAGATTATTTCAACTTCATGTTTGTTTATATTGATGATATTCTTATAGCATCAAAAAACATAGATGAACATATTAAACATTTAGAGATTTTCTCAAAAATCTGTACACAAGAAGGACTGGTTTTATCTGAAAAGAAAGCAGTCATAGCAACAAGGAAAATTGAATTCCTTGGAATTGAGATTGATGAAACTGGAATAATTCTACAACCTCATATTGTGGAAAAGGTAAAGAATTTTCCAGATAAACTCAAAGATGTAAAACAACTCCAAAGTTTTCTAGGAGTAGTTAATTTTGCAAGGATGTTCATAAACAATCTGACATTGTATAGAAAGGTGTTTAGTCCTTTGTTAAAAAAGGATGTAAGGTTTATATGGACCGATGAACATACTAAAGGGGTGAACCAATTAAAGAAGATATGTAAGAATCTCCCAAAAATGGCTATACCCGTGGATGAATATGATCTGGTGTTATTTACAGACTCCAGTGACGAATGGTGGGCAACAGTTCTTACTAAGATCACTCCGGATGGAGAAATACCATGCAGATACTGTAGCGGTCTTTTTTCAGAATCTGAGGCTATCAGATGGCATATCAACGAAAAGGAATTTTATGCAGTTAAAAAGGCTTTCGAAAAATGGCCATTATTTTTACTTGCTAAAAAATTCACTTTGAAGGTTGATAACACACAGATAAAAGCTTTCCTAAGGAATAAGATTGAATCTAAACCTGAGAAGGCTAGGTTATTAAGATGGCAAGATTTATGTCAAAATTATATTTTTGATATTGTTATTATTAAATCTCATGAAAATATTCTTGCAGATTTTTTAACAAGAGATGGAAGGCAGTGACGTAGATTCCATCATGAAAATGCAGAGGCATCTCAGGGAACACCTTGGGTTGCTTCAAACCGAGTGCAACCAGCTTGTCATAAGTGCCGATATGGCGGGCAGGTTACAACAAGCTGATCGGATCAAAATATCCAATCAAATCACAGGATGTATGCAAGCTCAAACTCAACTATGGGCTGCTATTCAAGGGCCAATTATGCGTGCCATAGAAAAACCACTGGTTTCTCAAAAACAAGAAATACAGCCACCGGTTGTAAAACAATATGTTGAGGATTCTAATACTCAAGAAACAAGTGCTAATCTATCATCAACTTTTGATGATCTAGATAAAGCAACAATTGATGAGGATAACTCATCAAGTCAACCCTCCGACTCTGGGGTAAAAGAGGAAGAGATCAATCTTAGGCCCCACACTGATAAGGGCAAATCTAAGATTGATACTAACCCAGCTGTAATTTCTCCATTTTAGGTTTATAAACAAAGATGAGAGAAATTAAGTACAAGAAGTGAAATCAACCCGATCACTTGCAGGGTTGATATTGCAGGAATATATCCAAGGGTTTGGCTAAAAAACAATGTCAATCCTAATGATGTAAAGCTATGGTATGAATTTGGGGCTCTAGCCTAAGTTTATACAACTTCACCAGGCTTCTAGGATATATCACAACTACCAAAATGGATTCAGGAAGCAGTCCAAGAAACATGGGCAAATAATGATCATTTGTCCAGAGGAGATGTGCTCGAGTTATACTTCTTTAGTACAGCTCCAGAACCAACAGGGAAAGGATCACACGAGCCCTTTCATTTCATCAAGCTAAGGAGACCTGACATGAATAATCAAAGATTTATCAAGGATCCTATATCTGAAGAAATACCATTGGTGTCCACCTTTGGAGAAAATGAAATTTTAACCAGAAGAGCATGGGGTATTTGGGTTTGTTTCACCGAGATGGATAAGGTCAAGTTTCCGTTCAAATTTTATCAAAATTCTGTGAACGGATCATTCCTGTTAAACACAATGACAGGAAAAACTATGGCTTTTGCGGAAGAACTCTTCGAAAAGAAGAGGAACTTTTTGTGGAACAATAAGCTGCCGGGGAGTAAAGAAACTCGCCAAAAATTTTGTAACATGGCTCATATCGGAAGATGGTCAGAGAATATCTGCCCAGAATTTCCAAACCAGAAGGAGCCAGAATTCGGAAAAACCTTCAAACCCCAAACGGATCGAAAAGATTTTTCCGAGACAAGCAAAGGTGGACAGGGACCACCAAAACCGCATTTTCCCAGGGACCCACTGCAAAAGCAAAAGATGCCCCGACAACAATAAAGAAGGCATGTGAGGAGAATAAATCCAAAAGAAAAAGTCAAGCATGTGACTCCTCCACTAGTAAAATATGCCATCGGGCATGTGACTCCCACTAGCAAAAGATGTCATCAATAATGGCATAAAGAATTCAAGACAGTTATAAGATTCCCTGGGTGAAACGAGTGGAACTTCGGCTATAAATACAGGATTTTAAGGAAGCTGAAGACATTGATCATTTCCTTCAGTTTTCTTACAAATAAAACATTGTAATATTCTCTTTCTATTGCATTAAGTTTTACTTTTATGTAATTCAAGAACAAGGCTACTATGAGAAGCTAAACAAGTTATCTCCTCCTCTTCAAAGGAGGTTGATTTATGTAATAATATGTTGTCTGAATAAATTTCCGAAGATCTTCTCTATCATGTTATTTTATTTAAAAAATTAAGCTTTTACTATACGCCCTAAGGTAGAAAATGAAATAGGGTTGTGCTAGCTGCTGCTGAAGGAGTCTGTGTCAAGAACCATCGGTTGCGATCGCGTGGTTTGGTTGTGAAGAACAACTTGTAAAACTCGGTGGACATAACCCGGCAACAGTGTGGTCAAAGAGGTATTCTGCTTTAATTTACAGACGGAAGCATGATGAGATTAAACCTTTAAATTTTAAATAGGGAAATAAAGGGTAGAATGGGCATTATTTAGTTTTAAGAACAAATTTAAGAAACTATTTAATGAATCAGGGATATATTTGAAACATGAAAAGTGAAAGGGATATAATACGAAAAATGGAAAAAATACAGGGATATATTTAGGAATTTTCCCTTTGATTCCCCGAGGCTACAGCTCATGTCCTAGGCGCCAGTCTGAGCAAATTTTGATCTGTCTACCCAGATATTATTTCTCGGTCATTTCATTGCATGCATCATATACGTATGTTTACCTGTACTAGTGTACTGAGCGTTTTATGCTCACGTCCAGTTGTTTTCTGTTTTTCTGGACACCCAATTTGATGGGACAGTTGCAGGTGAAAGAGTGGGTGCCCTGCTAGCCAACTTGTGGCTAAGGGCCTTTATGACTTTATTTGTAAACAATCTTTGTTTAATATAATTTACACTCTTTATTGGAATTTACTTTATCTTTTATCATATTGTTATGTTGTGACGTACTATACGATGTTTAGATAAAGACCTTGAATATACTAAAGTGCATGCAAGATGTGATAGTGGATATGGATGACTATCATGAAACACATCTTGTAATCACTGTATATTCTAAACCAGTTCCTAGTCAATTGAGCCGTCCGCAATAAGGATAAGGATCACTCAAGATTGAGACTAGCATTTGCGATGCCGAGTACCACGTTTCATTGGTATGGAACATAGAGATGTTCGAAGCATGCAAATGGATATTCATTAGATGGATGATCGAACTACCCTACTCGGACTTTCCAAGTGGTTTTCACTAATTGAGTGGATAAGTCTGTGGTTTTGGTTGTACACCATTAGTCCTTACTACTTGAAATATCATGGAGACTATATATGCAAGTACTGTACTTTAACTCGTTTACCGACTCCATGAGGGTCATCGGGTTTCGAGATTGGGTACAGTTACGACACATATAGGATTCAATGCTTTGTTGTCAAGGATTCACCGCACGCTTGCGAGTGTGGATATCCTATGCAATCTAAGGAGATATTAGTGTGACAAATCTCTGGCTAGAGTACATGATGTGCTTTAGGTTACTTGGTTTCTTATTTGCACATGCGATGTCACTATTTGATCTCCAAGATGCATTGCATAGTTATCGAATCTCGAACGACTCTCGATATACCAATGGTTGTTGATTCGATCGGGATATATGGATGAAGGGACCGTACTGTACGCTAACCAAAACCCACTGGTTCTTGCAGGCACTGTCAGTGATACCTAGGAAATCATGGGGCGATGTTGCTTGGTGCTCTTACCATGATTCGATGAGCAAGTCGGAAATTATTGTTCCGAGTCACAAGGAGTTGTGGGCCCACGGCTAGCTGTATCCCTGAATCATTGAGGGTTACACAAGTAATAGATTTCTAATCTCCGTTGAGATAATTAAATTTAATGAGTTAAATTTAGCAAATGAGAAGTAGAACTTCTTATTGATGAGTAGAGGGAGTGAGATTTCCTAAAATGACATAGGGATACCATTTTTGGAAACCACTGAATTCGGATTCAAAAAATTTATCTTGACTTTAAAATATGCAGAAAAGTTTTTTGTACACATTGGTAAAATTGGTTTATCAATTTAAGTCACGATGAATTTTATATTAATTTCTAAACATGCAGGCTTTGCTTGTCAGGCTTGAACTTATGACTAAAGGGCCCTAAGCTGTTAGCAGCCCATGTTATAAATAATTTATTGTAGTACAGAAATTACAGAATTAAGCTCATAGTTTCAAAAACCTAGAGAGCTCTCTCCCTAGAGTGGCCGAAATTCTCCCCTCCCCTGTTCGAAAATTCAGACTGCAGTTTTCGAAATTTGCAGTCTTATTTAACAGATCAAATCTGTTAATTCTCTTCGTAGAAACTTCTGATATACTTTCTAGTGCAGTCTGTCAGCGGGTTTAGAATTCTGTTCGTGGACCTGATTCAGGAGTTGATCGAATCATCAGTTCCTGAGATATACAAGAAGAGCAGATTTATCTGTTGGAGTCCATAACCTCAAGTTGAGACTTGAGAGGTAAAATTTACTATTGTTTTATTTTACTTATTTATTTAATCGTAAGGATTTGATACCCACGATCTGGAATCGTTCCAGATCAGAAAATAAAAAAATTTTAAACTTTCGCTGCTACGGGTATCAGATCTGACAGATCCGAGTACGTATTCCAATAGTGGTATCAGAGCCAGGTTGCTCTCGGATCTTACGATTAAAATTTTATCAAAATTGTACCAAGCCTCGATTTTCCCAAAAAAAAAAATTTTGGGGACTGCCCGCTGCCCGAAAGGGCAGCGGGCAGCCGCCGCCCGGCGCTCAGCAGCCCAGCGTGATGGGCTAGGGCAAACGTTTCCCTAGCCCATCACACAGCTGGGCCGCGCGAGGCGGCCCAGCAGCCTGGCGGCTGGGTTAGGGCAAATGTTGCCCTAGCCCAGCGCGCAGCTGGGCCGAGAGCTAGGCTGGGCGATGGCCCGGGATTGTCCCGGGCAGCCCCAAAATTTAAATTAATTTTTTTTTTAATAATTTTAGAAATTATAAATTTTGGACCGATTGAAAATTGTTTCGGTTGGTCCACGAGGCAATGAGTCAAAATTGTTTGAACCCGGATTTTTAAGAAAATTAATTTTTGGATAAATTTAAATTTTTGGAAAATTTATATATTTAGTCCAATAAATTAAATTTCATGAAAATTAATTATTTTGGTACAATTGATAATAAAATATGATTTTATATGTAAAATTAGATTTTATGTATAAAATATGATTTTATGGATAAACTAGATAAAATATGATTTTATATATAAAATGGGATTTTATGTATAAAATATAATTTTATCTATTTACAATTATTGCCATTTTGAATTGCATGTTATCCAATCTTTTAATTGAATTAAATAATTGGATAAAAGGATGATCGATTGCCATGACCAATTTTTAGGTGTATGTTAGGTTGTTTGCATTTGGTTTTTTTATTATTGTTGTTGGGTTTTATTAATGGGCTTGTATTATGGCCCAATTTGATTTGTCATTTGTAATAAAAGTGGGCCTGATTTATGGCCCGTCCCCACCCTTAAATATTTATCTCTTACTTGTCATCGAAATTTATTGTAAATTTATTATACTTAGTGGGAGATAAAGTTTTGAAGACAATGGTGGGCCCAACAGACGATAAAGACCGAAGAAATGTAAATTGGAAGCTCAATGTAATAGGATTGCATTGCGTACTTGCATATCACCTAGGATTGGACTTAGAATCGTGATTGGCAACCACGGGTCGATTAGATCTAGGCATCGATCATCCTTTATTTAATATTTGATATTATTGTTGTATGCATGTTTAGACTAAATTGCATGAATCCCGCAAGCATACAAATTTATTAAATGATGAGACAAATTTTCAAAATTAAAATGCCTCATTTTAAATATTATTTAAAATTAATATCAAGTTTAATAAAAGGAAAATTAAATATAGTTTATATTTTCCTACCTTCCATGAACTATCAATACATGATATATGCTACCCGCGACCGTGGTCCATCTCATATTATTGGGAAGGCCCGTTTACCGAAAAGCTGTGCATTGAGTAGACAATTGTTGTAAGTTGGGTGGAACTCCCATGGGATCACCTCATATTATTGGGGTCCAACATGGCGACCGTCCATCACAACTTAATATTCATGGGTCAACTTGACATATCACTTTAAACGGCGTCATATTATTGGACCCTTCATTGGATATGAGGTAAAAACATGGAGGTTGCTCTAGCAGCAATTGAACTCTACCTTTTAAAAATTATAATTGGCTGATTTTATTCGGAACTATAATTTTTAAATTGGGCTCCATGTTCCTACTAAAAAAAATGGTTTTCTCGTTTTCACTAGAGGGTGGTGAAATCGTTAAAATAGTGGGAGAGTAATTCATAAAATTAAACTCGCCTTATTTTATGTCTTAGTAAATTAATTAAACAATCACTGATTATTGTCTGTTATCTTTTCAGTATATCGTTATAATGAATTCGCGTAATCCACTCTTTTCCATTCTCGAACAAAACAAACTGACTGGCGCAAACTATACGAAATGGTTCCGTAAGTTGAAGATTGTTCTATGCTCGGAAAATATTTTCTACGTGTTAGAAAAGTCTCCTCCAAAGGAAGCCCCGGCTGATGTGAGTCCAGAAGAGTTGGCCAAACTTGATAAATGGTGGGACCATGATATCAAGGCCAAATGCTACATGCAGGCTTCGATGTCTGATGAACTTCAGAGGCGATTTGAGGATGCAGTGAATGCTGCTGACATTCACAAGACCCTCAAGAAACTTTTTGGAGCTCAATCAAGATCTGAGCGGTACTCCACTGTCAAAGAGCTAATGACATGCCGCATGCGAGATGGGACTTCGGTCCGTGAGCATGGGGTACACATGATTTGGCTCATTGAAAAATTGGTGACCCTCGAGTTTACATTGGAACACGAACTATGTGTGGACTTACTGCTTATTTCTCTTCCTTCATCATTTGACGGTTTTGTGGTGAACTTTAATATGAACAAGATAGAGGCCACCCTTGAAGAGATGGTCAATATGCTTGTCACTTATTGTTGGAGTGCGCGGCGTTCAGATCAAACAAGATTGATACCCGGTGCAGCGGAAGTTTAAAATTTTTATTATATGGAACGATTCCATATTGGGTATCACATCTTTACGATTAAGTTGTGTGTGTAAAAATTCAAATAACGATTATATAATTTTTACCTTTATTCTCGAATCGAGATTCTGGACACCAACAGATTTCTCTGCTCTTGTTGTATCTCCCTGGAACCGATGGACGAACAGTTCTTCTATCAGGTCCACGAATAGAGATTTAATCCCTCTGATAGATTGCACTAGAAAATCTATCAGAAGTTTTCTACGAAGAGAGTTAACGAATTTGATCCGTTAAACCAGACTGTAATTCAAAATCACAGGCTGGAATTTTTCTCGAGTAGAGAGAGGGAGAGGGGGCGGCCACTTTAAGAAAAATAGCTTAGGGTTTTTCTAAAATTTAGTGCCTTGTTATGTGTAATTTATGTACTGCAATAACTTATTTATAATGTAGGCCACTAACAGCTTAGGGCCCATTAGTCATAAGTTCAAGCCCGACAAGCAAAGCCCGCATGTTCAGAAATTAATATAAAATTCATCGTGACTCCGATTGATAAACCGATTTTACCAATGTGCACAGAAACCATTTCTGCACCTTTTAAAGTCAAGATAAATTTTTCTGAATCCGAATTCAGTGATTTCCAAAAATGCCCATCACTATGTCATTTTAGGAAATCTCACTCCTCTACTCTTAAATAAGAAGTCCAACTTCTTCGTTCATTAAATTTAACTCTTTAAATTTAACTATCTCAACGGGGATTAAAAATCCATTACACTGTGTGACCCTCAATGGTTCAGGGATACAGCTAGCCGTGGGCTCACAACTCTTTGTGACTCGGAACAACAATTTCCGACTTGCCCATCGAATCATGGTATGAGCGCCTAGCAACATCGCCCCATGATTCCCTAGGTATCACTGATAGTGCCTACAAGAACCAGTAGATTTTGGTTAGCGTACAGTACGGTCCCTTCATCCATATATCCCGATCGAATCAACAACCATTGGTATATCGAGAGTCGCTCGAGATTCGATAACTATGCAATGCATCTTGAAGATCAAATAGTGACATCGCATGTGCTACTAAGAAACCATTTCTTAAATCACATCATGTACTCTGGTCAGAGATTCGTCACACTAATATCTCCTCAGATCGCATAGGATATCCACACTCGCAAGTATGTGGTGAATCCTTGACAACAAAGCATCGACTCCTACATGTGTTGTAACTGTACCCAATCCCGACACCTGATGACCCCAATAGAGTCGGTAAACGAGTCAAAGCACAGTACTAGCATATAGAGTCTCAATGATGTCTCAAGTAGTAAGGACTAATGGTGTACAACCAAAACCGCGGACTATATCCACTCGATAAGTGATAACCACTTGGAAAGTCCGGATAGGGTAGTTCGATCATTCATCATATGAATATCCATTTGCATGCTTCGAACATCTCTATGTTCCCTACCAATTAAACGTGGTACTCTGCATCGCAAATGCTAGTCTCACACTCGAGCGATCCTTATCCTTATTATCGGACGGCTCAATCGACTAGGAACAGTTTAGAATATACAGTGACTATAAGATGTGTTTCATGATAGACATCCCCATGTTCTACCACATCTTACATACACTATAGTATATTCAAGGTCTTTATCAAAACAACAATAGTATATCACAATATAACAATATGAAGAAAGATAAAGTCATTGCCATTAATAAAAGTGTAAATTATATTAAACAAAAGATTGTTTATACAAAGAGTCATCAAAGCCCTTAGCCACAAGTTGGCTCACTGGGCACCCACTCTTTCAATCTCCCACTTGCCCTATAGCCAACTAGTCATACTACGTAGACCCATTGCTTCGCGATGTTTGTCAAATAATGGTCCTGGCAAGGGCTTAGTAAGTGGATCAGCGATATTGTCTGCAGAGGCCACTCTTTCGACAGTGATGTCTCCTCTTTCCACAATCTCCCGGATGATGTGGTATTTCCTCAGTACGTGTTTGGATCTTTGATGAGACCTTGGTTCCTTTGCCTGAGCAACGGCACCCGTGTTGTCACAGTACACCGGGACTGGACCAACAACTTCAGGAATGACGCCCAACTCTTGGACGAAATTCCTCATCCAAACAGCCTCTTTAGCAGCAGCTGATGCTGCAATGTATTCTGCCTCAGTGGTGGAATCCGCTGTGGTGTCCTGCTTGGAACTCTTCCAAGAGACAGCACCGCCATTGAGCATGAACACAAATCCAGAGGTTGACTTCGAGTCATCCACGTCACTTGTGAAGCTAGAGTCGGTATAGCCTTCCAATTTTAGTTCTCTTCCTCCATATACCATGAACATATTCTTAGTCCTTCGTAAGTACTTAAGAATGTCCTTCACGGCTTTCCAATGCATTTGACCGGGATTAGCTTGATATCTGCTCGTGACACTCAGAGCAAATGCTACATCCGGTCTGGTAGATATCATCCCATACATGATATTACCTATGGCTGACGCATATGGTACATGTGTCATTTTCTCTATCTCTTCATCTGTCTTGGGACACATAGACTTGGATAGAGAAACTCCATGACACATGGGTAGATGTCCTCTCTTGGACCCATCCATTGAAAACCGTTTCAATATGGTGTCGATGTAGGTTGATTGAGTGAGTCCTATCATTCTCTTAGATCTATCTCTATAGATCTGTATCCCAAGAATATAGGATGCCTCACCCAAATCCTTCATCGAAAATCTACCTGATAACCATATCTTTGTTGACTGCAACATCCCTACATCATTCCCAATGAGTAGGATGTCATCAACATAAAGTACTAAGAATGTCACAGCATCCTTAACTACTTTCTTGTACACGCATGGTTCCTCCGGATTCTTGATGAAACCAAAATCTTTTATTGTTTCATCAAATTTTTGGTTCCAACTTCTTGATGCTTTTTTTAGACCATAAATTGATCTCTGAAGCTTGCATACCTTATGCTCGCTTCCCATGGATGTGAACCCCTCAGGCTGCTTCATATAGATTTCTTCCTTAATGTCTCCATTAAGAAAAGCAGTCTTCACATCCATTTGCCATATCTCATAGTCATACCATGCAGCTATGGCAATAAGGATTCTTATGGACTTGAACATTGCAACTGGTGAAAAAGTTTCATCATAGTCAACTCCTTGTCTTTGAGTATAACCTTTTGCCACCAATCGCGCCTTGTAGGTCAATACCTTACCATCAGGCCCAAGCTTTCTCTTGTAGATCCATTTACACCCTATTGGAACAATTCCATCGGGAGGATCTACTAAAGACCAAACTTGGTTTGTATGCATCGAATCTATTTCCGACTGCATAGCTTCAAGCCATAAATTTGAATCCGCATCAGAAATTGCTTCCTTGAAGTTTCTTGGATCACATCCAACATCGGGTTCATTTTGATCCCCTTCAAGAAGAAGACCATATCGAATAGGAGGTCTAGAAGTCCTCTCGGATCTTCTAGGTATAGGCGTGTCTAGCAATGGTTCCTGAGGTGTAAGATCGTTATTTTGTATTTCGGGTTCTTCTCGAATTTCTTCGAGTTCCATCATCTCGCCTTTCTTATCCAATAAGAACTCCTTCTCCAAGAAGGTGGCATTCCTTGAAACAAACACCTTTGTTTCAGCAGGATAATAGAAATAATATCCGATTGAATTCTTCGGATACCCTACAAAATAACATAAGCTGGATCGACTATCCAACTTATCTCCCACTGTCCGCTTCACGTAAGCAGGACATCCCCAAATCCTCAAGTACGAATACTTAGGAGCTTTGCCATTCCATAACTCGTATGGTGTTTTGTCCACTGCTTTAGTGTGGACGTTGTTCAACAACAATACCGCCGTTTCAAGTGCATAGCCCCAAAACGAAGGTGGAAGCTCAGTGAAGCTCATCATGGATCGAACCATGTCCAACAAAGTTCGATTACGACGCTCCGATACACCATTCAGCTGTGGTGTCATAGGAGGAGTCCACTGAGAGAGAATCTCATTCTCTTTCAGATAGTCCAAAAACTCGGTACTCAAGTATTCTCCACCTCGATCCGATCGAAGTGCTTTAATACTTTTACCTAGCTTGTTTTCTACTTCAGCCTTGAATTCTTTGAACTTTTCAAATGCTTCTGACTTATATTTCATTAAATATAAATACTCATACCTTGAATAATCATCAGTAAAGGTAATGAAGTAGGTGTGGCCATATTGAGTCCCAACTCTAAATGGACCACAAACATCTGTATGGATCAAATCCAACAGATTTTGACTACGCTCAGGTTTCCCCTTAAAATGAAATTTAGTCATTTTTCCTTTTAGGCAGGATTCACAAGTAGGTAGAGAGTTAATATCAGACATATCAAACATGTCCTCTCCCACTAGCTTGTTCATCCTCCTTGAGGAAATATGACCTAGCCTAGCGTGCCAAAGGTTTGCCGGGTTTTGGCTATCGATTTTCCTTTTGTTTGTTGTTGCCGGTTTATCAACATAATTTATTGGAACGTCTTTTAGTTTTAAGTTGTATAGATCGTTTTCAAGTTGTCCATTTCCAATTAAACATTCATTCTTGTAAATATTGCAAATCCCATTCACAAAATTGCAAGAATAACCATCTCTATCAAGCATAGAAACAGAAATAATGTTTTTAATTAAATCCGGAACAAATAAAACATCTCTTAAAAGTAACTTAAAACCGTTCTGCAAAATTAAATAAACATCTTTCACGGCTTTTGCTTCAACTCTGGAACCATTTCCGAGCCTCAGCTGGGTCTCACCCATCCTAAGCCTGCGACTTCTTGTCATCACCTGCAAATCATTGCAAATGTGAGATCCACATCCGGTATCCAATACCCAAGAAGTAGTATTAAGTGAAACATTTATTTCAATATAGAACATACCCTTTGCAGTTCGCAACTGCTCTAGATATTCCTTGCAGTTACGCTTCTAATGACCGGGCTTCTTGCAGTAATGGCAAACATCCTTGGATTTTTCCATGTTTGAAGCCTTTGTCTTGTACTTCTTCTCGGGTTCGACTTTCTTGGGTGGGGCAGAACGTTTCTTACCCTTTGTACTTGGCCCCTTCTTAGCAGAAGAAGAGGAGCCCACCAAGAAAGCCGGTTTATCCTTCTTTAATGTGGATTCATATGTCACAAGCATATTGACCATCTCTTCAAGGGAGGCCTCTATCTTGTTCATATTGAAATTTACCACAAATCCGTCAAACGAAGAAGGAAGAAACAGAAGTAGTAAGTCCACGTTGAGTTCATGCTCCAACACCAAATCAAGGGTTACCAACTTCTGTATGAGCCAAATCACTCGTACCCCATGATCACGGACCGAAGTCCCTTCACGCATGCGACACGTCATTAGCTCCTTTACAGTAGCGAACCTTTCAGCCCTCGATTGAGCCCCAAAAATTTCCTTGAGTTGAACGTGAATGTCAGCAGCATTCACGGTGTCCTCAAATCGCCTCTGGAGTTCATCAGACATCGAGGCTTGCATATAGCATTTGGTCTTGATATCATGGTCCCACCATGTATCAAGTTTGGCTAACTCCTCCGGACTTACGTCAGCTGGTGCTTCTTTCGGAGGAGATTTCTCTAACACGTAGAGCATCTTCTCCGAAGTCAAGACAATCTTCAACTTACGGAACCATTCCGTATAGTTTGCGCCAGTCAACTTATTTTGTTCGAGGATCGAGAAAAGTGGATTACGCGAATTCATTGTATGAAATACTGAAAAGAAACAGACAAATATCAGTGATTGTTTAAGCAATTTACTAAGACATAAAATAGGCGAAATTTATTTTATGAATCTCACTCCCACTATTTTAACGATTTCACTACCCTCTAGTGAAAACGGGAAACTGTTTTCCTTAGTGAGAACATGGAGTCCAATTGACAAACTTATAGTCCCGAATAATATCAGCCAACCATAATTTTCAAAAGGTAGAGCCCAATTGCTTCCAAAGCAACCTCCACGTTTTTACCTCATGTCCAATAAGGGCCCAATAATATGACGCCGATTATTGTGACATGTCAAGATGACCCATCAATATTAAGTTGTGATGGACGGTCGCCATGTGGATCCCCCAATAATATGAGCCGATCCCATGGGAGTTCCACCCAACTTACAACATGTGTCGATCCAATGTACAGCTTTCCGACGAACGGGCCCCCCAATAATATGAGCCGGACCGTATCCGCGGGTAGCATCTCATACATTGATCGTTGATGGAAGGTAGGAACATTTAAACAAATTTAAATTTCCTTTATTTATCTTGATATCAATTTTAAATCATATTTAAAATGAGGGATTTTTAATTATAAAAATTTGTCTCATCATTTTTAAAATTTTGTATGCTTGTCGGATTCACACAATTTAGTATAAAACATGCATGCAACCATAATATCACATATTATATAGGATGATCGATTCCATTTCTAATCGACCCGTGGTTGCCAATCACGAGTCTTAGTCCAATCCTAGGTAATATGCAGTATGCAATGCAATCCTGTTACATTTGCTTCCAATTTACATTTCTTCTGTCTTTATTGTCTGCTGGGCCCACCTCCATCTTCAAATCTTGATCTCCCACTAAATCTAATGTATTTACAATAAATAACAATGACAAGTAGGGGATACATTTTTAAGGGGTGGGAACGGGCCATAAACCAAGCCCACTTTTATTACATATGACATTCATATTGGGCCATAAACCAGGCCCATTAATAAAACCAACAACAATAAAACAAATGTAAATTCCTAACATACACCTACAAAATTGGTCATGGCAATCGATCATCCTTATCCAATAATATTTAATTCAAAATTAATTTATTGGATAACATGCAATGGCAATTTAAATTTAAAAAGATAAAATCATATCTCATACATAAAATCTTATTTTACATATAAAATCATATTTTATCTTTTTATCAAATAAAATCATATTTTATCTATAAAATCCAATTTTATACATAAAATCATATTTTACTCAATATATCCATAAGATCATATCTTATCATCAATTGTACCAAAAATTAATTAATTTCAAAATTCAATTAAAGGATAAAATATTAAAATTTTCCAAAAATTCAAATTTATCCAAAAATCAATTTTAAAATTTTCGGACTCGAACAATTCGATCCGACGCCTCGTGGACCAATCAAAACAATTTTCGATCGGACCAAAAATAGAATTTTAACATATTAAAATTTAATTTAAAAAATTAAAAATAATTTTTCCCGCGGGCCGCCCGGGACGTTCCCGGGCCGGGCAGCCCGGCTGCCCCTAGGGCAGCGCCGTGCGCTGCCCGGGGCAGCGACCATCGCTGCCCGGGTTTTTTTTTTGCCCGAAAAAAATATTTTTATTTTAAAATATTTATTTTGTTTCAAAAACCGAGGCTTAAAAAAAAAATTTTTGTACAATCGATTTATTTAATCGCTTGATCTGAGCAACCTGGCTCTGATACCACTGTTGGAGTGCGCGGCGTTCAGATCAAACAAGATTGATACCCGGTGCAGCGGAAGTTTAAAATTTTTATTATATGGAACGATTCCATATTGGGTATCACATCTTTACGATTAAGTTGTGTGTGTAAAAATTCAAATAACGATTATATAATTTTTACCTTTAATCTCGAATCGAGATTCTGGACACCAACAGATTTCTCTGCTCTTGTTGTATCTCCCTGGAACCGATGGACGAACAGTTCTTCTATCAGGTCCACGAATAGAGATTTAATCCCTCTGATAGATTGCACTAGAAAATCTATCAGAAGTTTTCTACGAAGAGAGTTAACGAATTTGATCCGTTAAACCAGACTGTAATTCAAAATCACAGGCTGGAATTTTTCTCGAGTAGAGAGAGGGAGAGGGGGCGGCCACTTTAAGAAAAATAGCTTAGGGTTTTTCGAAAATTTTGTGCCTTGTTATGTGTAATTTCTGTACTGCAATAACTTATTTATAATGTAGGCCACTAACAGCTTAGGGCCCATTAGTCATAAGTTCAGGCCCGACAAGCAAAGCCCGCATGTTCAGAAATTAATATAAAATTCATCGTGACTCCGATTGATAAACCGATTTTACCAATGTGCACAGAAACCATTTCTGCACCTTTTAAAGTCAAGATAAATTTTTCTGAATCCGAATTCAGTGATTTCCAAAAATGTCCATCACTATGTCATTTTAGGAAATCTCACTCCTCTACTCTTAAATAAGAAGTCCAACTTCTTCGTTCATTAAATTTAACTCTTTAAATTTAACTATCTCAACGGGGATTAAAAATCCATTACACTGTGTGACCCTCAATGGTTCAGGGATACAGCTAGCCGTGGGCTCACAACTCCTTGTGACTCGGAACAACAATTTCCGACTTGCCCATCGAATCATGGTATGAGCGCCTAGCAACATCGCCCCATGATTCCCTAGGTATCACTGATAGTGCCTACAAGAACCAGTAGATTTTGGTTAGCGTACAGTACGGTCCCTTCATCCATATATCCCGATCGAATCAACAACCATTGGTATATCGAGAGTCGCTCGAGATTCGATAACTATGCAATGCATCTTGAAGATCAAATAGTGACATCGCATGTGCTACTAAGAAACCATTTCTTAAATCACATCATGTACTCTGGTCAGAGATTCGTCACACTAATATCTCCTCAGATCGCATAGGATATCCACACTCGCAAGTATGTGGTGAATCCTTGACAACAAAGCATCGACTCCTACATGTGTTGTAACTGTACCCAATCCCGACACCTGATGACCCCAATAGAGTCGGTAAACGAGTCAAAGCACAGTACTAGCATATAGAGTCTCAATGATGTCTCAAGTAGTAAGGACTAATGGTGTACAACCAAAACCGCGGACTATATCCACTCGATAAGTGATAACCACTTGGAAAGTCCGGATAGGGTAGTTCGATCATTCATCATATGAATATCCATTTGCATGCTTCGAACATCTCTATGTTCCCTACCAATTAAACGTGGTACTCTGCATCGCAAATGCTAGTCTCAAACTCGAGCGATCCTTATCCTTATTATCGGACGGCTCAATCGACTAGGAACAGTTTAGAATATACAGTGACTATAAGATGTGTTTCATGATAGACATCCCCATGTTCTACCACATCTTACATACACTATAGTATATTCAAGGTCTTTATCAAAACAACAATAGTATATCACAATATAACAATATGAAGAAAGATAAAGTCATTGCATTAATAAAAGTGTAAATTATATTAAACAAAAGATTGTTTATACAAAGAGTCATCAAAGCCCTTAGCCACAAGTTGGCTCACTGGGCACCCACTCTTTCACTTATGAGGCCACATTCAAGAAAGATAAACCGGTTCTCTTGGTGGGCTCCTCTTCTTATGCGAATAAGGGGCCAAGTGTAAAGGGTAAGAAACGTTCTGCTCCACCCAAAAAAACTGGGCCCAAGAAGAAGCATAAGACCAAAGCTTCTAACATGGACAAGTCTGAAGATGTTTGTCATCACTGCAAGAAACTCGGTCACTGGAAACATAACTGCAAGAAATATCTCGAACAGTTGCGAACTGCAAAGGGTATGTTTTATATTGAAATAAATGTTTCACTTAATACTACTTCTTGGATATTGGATACCGAATGTGGATCTCACATTTGCAATGATTTGCAGGTGATGTCAAGAAGTCGTAAGCTGAGGATGGGTGAGACCCAGTTGAGGCTCGAAAATGGTTCCAGAGTTGAAGCCAAAGCTATGGGAGATGTTTGTTTAATTTTGCATAACAATTTTAAGTTATTTCTGAGAGATGTTTTATTTGTGCCAGATTTGGTTAAAAACATTATTTCTTTTTCTATGCTTGATAGAGATGGTTTTTTCTTGCAATTTTGTGAATGAGATTTGCAATATTTACAAGAATGAATGTTTGATTGGATGTGGACAACTTGAAAACGTTTTATATAACTTAAAATTAAAAGACGTACCAGTTAATTATGCTGATAAACCAAAAACAACAATAAAAAGGAAAAATGATAGTCAAAACCCAGCAAACCTTTGGCATGCTAGGCTAGGTCATATTTCCTCACGGAGGATGAACAAGCAAGTGGGAGAGGGCATGTTTGATATGTCAGATATAAACTCTCTACCTACTTGTGAGTCTTGCCTGAAAGGAAAAATGACTAAAACACCTTTTAAGGGAAAGCCTGAGCGTAGTCAAAATCTATTGGATCTGATCCATACAGATGTTTGTGGACCATTTAGTATTGGTACTAAATATGGTCACACCTACTTTATTACCTTTACTGATGATTATTATAGGTATGGGTATTTATATTTAATGAAATATAAGTCTGAATCATTTGAAAAGTTCAAAGAATTCAAGACTGAAGTAGAAAATCAGCTAGAAAAAAGTATTAAAGCACTTCGATCTGATCGATGCGGTGAATACTTGAGTACCGAATTTTTAGACTATCTGAAAGAAAATGGAATTCTTTCTCAGTGGACTCCTCCTGTCACGCCTCAGCTTAATGGTGTAGCAGAGCGTCGTAATCGAACTCTGTTGGACATGGTTCGATCTATGATGAGCTTCACTGAGCTCCCACCTTCGTTTTGGGGCTATGCACTTGAAACGACGGTATTGTTGTTGAAAAATGTCCACACTAAAGCAGTGAATAAAACTCCATACGAATTATGGAATGGCAAAACTCCTAAGTATTCGTACTTAAGGATTTGGAGATATCCTGCTTACGTGAAGCAGACAGTGGGAGATAAGTTGGATAGTCGATCCACCTTGTGTTATTTTGTATGGTATCCTAAAAATTCGATCGGATATTAATTCTATCATCCTACTGAAACAAAAGTGTTTGTTTCTAGAAATGCCACCTTCCTGGAGAAGGAGTTCTTACTTGAAAGAAAAGGAAAGATGATGGATCTCGAAGAAGTTCGAGAAGAACCCGAGATACAAAATAACGATCCCACACCTCAGGAACCAATAAATGACACGCCACTTCTTAGAAAATCCGAAAGGGCTTCTAGACCTCCTGTTCGACTTAATATCCTACTTGAAGGGGATCAAAGTGAACCCATCATTGGATGTGATCCAAGAAACTTCAAGGAGACAATTTCTGATGCCGATTCGAATTTATGGCTTGAAGCCATGTAGTCTGAAATAGACTCCATGCATGCAAATCAAGTTTGGTCTTTAGTAGATCCTCCCGATGGAATTGTTCCTATAGGGTGTAAATGGATCTACAAGAGAAAACTTGGGCCTGATGGTAAGGTGTTGACCTACAAGGCATGATTGGTCGCAAAAGGTTATACACAAAGACAAGGTGTTGACTATGATGAAACCTTTTCACCAGTCGCAATGTTCAAGTCCATAAGAATCTTAATTGTCATAGCAGCATGGTATGACTATGAGATATGGCAGATGGATGTGAAGACTGCGTTCCTTAATGGAAACATTAAGGAAGAGATCTATATGATGCAGCCCGAGGGATTCACATCCATGGGAAGCGAGCATAAGGTATGCAAGCTTCAGAGATCAATTTATGGTCTCAAACAGGCGTCAAGAAGCTGGAACCAGAAATTTGATGAAACAATAAAAGACTTTGGTTTCATCAAGAACCCAGAGGAACCGTGCGTGTACAAGAAAGTAGTTAAGGATGCTGTGACATTCTTAGTGCTTTATGTTGACAACATCCTACTCATTGAGAATGATGTAAGGATGTTGCAGTCAACAAAGATATAGTTATCAGGTAGATTTTTGATGAAGGACTTGGGTGAGACGTCCTATATTCTAGGAATAAAGATCTATAGAGATAGGTCTAAGAGAATGATAGGACTCACTCAAGCGACCTACATCGACACCATATTGAAGTGGTTCTCTATGGATGAGTCCAAGAGAGGACATCTACCTATGTGTCATGGAGTTTTTCTATCCAAGTCAATGTCTCCCAAGACTGACAAAGAGATAGAGAAAATGACGCACGTACCATATGCGTCAGCTATAGGTAGTATCATGTATGGGATGATATCTACCAGACCGGATGTAGCCTTTGCTTTGAGTGTCACGAGCAGATATCAGGCCAACCCCGGTCAAATGCATTGGAAAGCAGTGAAGGATATTCTTAAGTACTTGAGAAGGACTAAGAATATATTCCTGGTTTATGGGGGAAGAGAATTGAAATTGTAAGGCTATACCGACTCTAGCTTCCAAAGCGATGTGGATGACTCGAAATCAACCTCTGGATTTGTATTCATGCTCAATGGTGGTGCTGTCTCTTGGAAAAGTTCCAAGTAGGATACCACAGCGGATTCCACCACTGAGGCAGAGTACATTGCAGCATCAGCTGCTACTAAAGATGCCGTTTGGATGAGGAATTTCGTCCAAGAGTTGGGGGTCATTCCTGAAGCTGTTGGTCCAGTCCCGATGTACTGTGAAAACACTGGTGTCATTGCTCAGGCAAAGGAACCAAGGTCTCATCAAAGATCCAAAAACATACTGAGGAAATACCACATCATCCGGGAGATCATGGAAAGAGGAGACATTACTGTCGAGAGAGTGGCCTCTGCAGATAATATCGCTGATCCACTTACTAAGCCCTTGCCAGGACCATTATTTGACAAACATCGCAAAGCAATGAGACTACGTAGTATGACTAGTTGGCTTTAGGGCAAGTGGGAGATTGAAAGATTGGGTGTCCTGCTAGCCAACTTGTGGCTAAGGGCCTTTATGACTCTATTTGTAAACAATCTTTGTTTAATATAATTTACACTCTTTATTGGAATTTACTTTATCTTTTATCATATTGTTATGTTGTGACGTACTATACAATGTTTAGATAAAGACCTTGAATATACTAAAGTGCATGCAAGATGTGATAGTGGATATGGATGACTATCATGAAACACATCTTGTAATCACTGTATATTCTAAACCAGTTCCTAGTCAATTGAGCCGTCCGCAATAAGGATAAGGATCGCTCAAGATTGAGACTAGCATTTGCGATGCCGAGTACCATGTTTTATTGGTATGGAACATAGAGATGTTCGAAGCATGCAAATGGATATTCATTGGATGGATGATCGAACTACCCTACTCGGACTTTTCAAGTGGTTTTCACTAATTGAGTGGATAAGTCCGTGGTTTTGGTTGTACACCATTAGTCCTTACTACTTGAAACATCATGGAGACTATATATGCAAGTACTATACTTTGACTCGTTTACCAACTCCATGAAGGTCATCAGGTGTCGAGATTGGGTACAGTTACGACACATATAGGAGTCAATGCTTTGTTGTCAAGGATTCACCACACGCTTGCGAGGGTGGATATCCTATACGATCTGAGAAGATATTAGTGTGACAAATCTCTGGCCAGAGTACATGATGTGCTTTAGGTTACTTGGTTTCCAAGTTGCACATGCGATGTCACTACTTGATCTCCAAGATGCATTGCATAGTTATCGAATCTCGAACGACTCTCGATATACCAATGATTGTTGATTCGATCAGGATATATGGATGAAGGGACCGTACTGTACGCTAACCAAAACCCACTGGTTTTTGCATGCACTATCAGTGATACCTAGGGAATCATGGGGCGATGTTGCTAGGCGCACTTACCATGATTCGATGGGCAAGTCGGAAATTGTTGTTCCGAGTCACAAGAAGTTGTGGGCCCACGCTAGCTGTATCCCTAAACCATTGAGGGTTACACAAGTAATAGATTTCTAATCCCCGTTGTGATAATTAAATTTAATGAGTTAAATTTAGCAAATGAGAAGTAGGACTTCTTATTGATGAGTAGAGGGAGTGAGATTTCCTAAAATGACATAGGGATGCCATTTTTGAAAACCACTGAATTCGGATTCAAAAAATTTATCTTGAATTTAAAATATGCATAAAAGTTTTCTGTACACATTGGTAAAATTGGTTTATCAATTTAAGCCACGATGAATTTTATATTAATTTCTGAACATGTGGGCTTTGCTTGTCAGGCTTGAACTTATGACTAACGGGCCCTAAGCTATTAGCATCCCATGTTATAAATAAGTTATTGCAATACAGAAATTACAGAATTAAGCTCATAATTTCGAAAACCTAGAGAGCTCTCTCCCTAGAGTGGCCGAAATTCTCCCCTCCCCTGTTCGAAAATTCATACTGCAGTTTTCGAAATTTGCAGTCTGATTTAACAGATCAAATCTGTTAATTCTCTTCATAGAAACTTCTGATAGAATTTCTAGTGCAGTCTGTCAGAGGGTTTAGAATTCTGTTCGTGGACCTGATTCAGGAGTTGATCGAGTCATCAGTTCCTGGGATATACAAGAAGAGCAGATTTATCTGTTGGAGTCCATAACTTTAAGTTGAGACTTGAGAGGTAAAATTTACTATTGTTTTATTTTACTTATTTATTTAATCGTAAGAATTTGATACCCACGATCTGGAATCGTTCCAGATCAGAAAATAAAAAAATTTTAAACTTCCGCTGCTACGGATATATGATCTGACAGATCCGAGTACGTTTTCCAACAGCAGGTAGTTTTTCTAGAGATCTGTAGTTTGGGTGGTGACCAAGGGGGGATTGCAGGGTCAACCACTAGGTTTTTACTATGCTGGTATTTTAGTTTCTGCAGTTTATCTTGATTATAATTGATTATTGTTTAATTGCATGCTTAAGTTTTTTATTAGTAGGTGATCATGATACGGGTCACTACAAATTGACTTTTTGAAAAAAAAAATTATATTAGTTGTTATAATAAGAATAAAATATTTAAAAATAATTAATAAATTTAATTATAATAATATTATGTTAATCTAAGTTTCATTTTATCATATCAAAACTTCAACGAAAGTAAACCAAATTTTCTGACTATAATGTTAAATTAGAATTTGTTGAATTAAATTAATTTCTTATATAATATGATGAAAATTTTCAATTACAAACGGGATGGAAAATAAACATGGTTGCTATTTCCAAATGTTCCAAGTTAAACAAATTTGAATATAACTATACTTTTTTTTTTTGAGAAAATATAACTATAATTTTAAATGCTGAACTTGTTTTTGTTTTTGTTTTTCTTTTTAAACTAATTTGAATATAACTATATTTTTAAATTTTGAACTTTTTTTAAAAAAAAAAAACTTCGATTTGAAAATAGTTGTGAGGCCTTTCAGCTTGATCATTCTATTTATTTTAGAAAACATAGTGAAATTTCTGTTGCATGCAAATAAATTACCCAAAAGTGGCGGATCTAGGTGGTCATTCAATTTCGGTGAACGAGTTAGTATTTAAGCTGAATAATAGCTCATTCTGATATGATGGAAGCCCAATTTGTTAATTAATAAAATAATCTCAAATTTATGAGCCCAAGACACAAGGGCCCAAGCCCGCAAAACACTCCTAAAACATCTATAAATATATGTGTCTCCCTTAATCCAAGGTACATTCTCAATTTTCTCTCTAACTTGAGCTTTCTGATTTTGGGAGATTATCATTGTGCTCTTGGCTGACTTGAGCGTCGGATTGCCTACGCTGGGGAACCACCCAGCGCCTCTGACATTTGTTTGTGACACATGTGACGATCCACGAATTTTCAGTTTACGCTACAGGGTTCACTCTATGCTACACGTTTACCTTATGCTACATGGTTCACTCTACTCTACGTGTTTACCTTACGCTACAGGGTTCACTCTACGCTACGTGTTTACCTTACGCTGTGAGGTTTATCTTATGCTATGTGTTTACCTTACGTTGCAAGGTTCATGCTTATGCTACGTGAGTTCTCTACGTTGCAAGGTTCCGTGTGAGGCCTCGGTTCTAAATCACTAATCTCGGATTAAACAACGATTAATCAAAGAAGATCCAAGAATTAAAAGCAAGAATTTTTTTTTTTAAAAAAAAAGGGCCTCGCTCGATCGGTAAGATCTAACCAATTGAGCGAGCAACAAAAGCAAAAGTCACTGCCCGAGAATCACCAGCTCAGCTCGATCGGTAAGATCTAACCGATCGATCGGCCACTTAAAATGCAAAACAGAAACTCAGCAAAAAAGACCTCCGCTCGATCGGTTAAATCTCACCGATCGAGCGGTGACAGTACTGAAGCAAAAGTCAGCAGAAAATATGCTAGAAACTCAAGTACAATACATTCAAACATAATCATGCATTACACTCACAATCTTTTCAAATGATACATGAAGTTTTAGAGTTGATCAATCGCTCATAAAGATAGAACATGCATCGGTTCTAGCTATTACAATACGAATACAAAACATAACAAGTTAACTAGATAAACATGCTGATTCGACTTCTAAACCGAGTCCTACTACTAACTCTCCCTCTTGATGTTAACCAGGTCTTCGCTGACTTGATCCTGCCCCACCTGTTGCCAAGTACACATACAAAACAAAGCAACAGCCGGATAACTCCGGTGAGAAAGATTTCCAGTAAAAGCAACATAACAAGTAATACAACAACAAACATGCTTTCAAGGCAACAACGTAATCAATATCAACGTAATCAAATGTATGTCTTTAAATCGGGATATCAATTCTGATAAACGAGGGATTGCTATTGTGCTTTTTGGGATCCCAAGGATGAGATCACGTAACGACTCACCGACTCTCCCAATCGAGGTGGTGCCACGTATCCCACTCCCCTAGACTTTGGTGCGACTATAAGGAGTATGCTGACTCTAGGTGAACCTCTACACCCAGGCCACTCACAGTATAGCCCACAAAACGTCTAAACAAAAAGGGTTGTTCTGCCCGCTGAAATTAAAGTTTGGCTCAATATGAATGCATAAGAAAACATAAAACATTAAGCCATATAATAAAACTCAATCAACAACAAAATACAAGTTCCATATGCTAGAACAAGTATTGATGAAAGTATGTGATTTATAAGGGAAACTCGAGAACCAACTGTCCCGAGTATGCTATCCCGCTAACGATGACTGCTTTTATCTTTCAATGAAATATCTCCAACTCTGGATAAGCTACAATAAAAGGTTATATCAGAAACTATACAACCTAACCACAACAACGACTCAAGGTAATCTTTTTACCGTTCTTCATCCAATCTCTTCGACGATCCAATGCTGTCAACACCGGGCTCGACAACTCCAAACGAATCTGTATGGAGACAAAAGATGATCAACAAAGACGATCAAACTCAATATCCAAGTTTCAACAACTCGAAACGGTTAGAAATCCCCAAAACTCAAACCTGCGGCATAACGACTATAAACTGAACAAACCGGAAATGCAGACAGCAGTATATCAATGATACTAACTCATTACAATGCTAAGACAACAATTACAAGGAAATTCCAACACATCTCAAAATCTCATTTCGAAAATAGGGTTCCAAAAATCATAACAATTCCGAACGTCGCTCTATTTCAAAACCGACAGAGAATAAACGATCAGAACTCTGCCAAGAACAACATACTCGAAACTCAATCGATTCTAACAAAATTCGAAAAATAGAATGTAATTGATCGTAGAAAAACTTACGATATAACGGAGCTCTCGCTGCAGTGATCGCTAATCTGCCTTCAGAATTAAATTCCAACGATCGGATCGAGCTCGGACTGAATTTCCAAAGCTTGGAAAAGCTTGGAGGCGTGAAAATGGAGGGAGGCGTGCAAAGGGAGGAAGATGAGACTATTCCCGAGTCAATCTAGTTGTAGATAATATATAAAATCCAATATTTGCGTTTTAATCCCTGAAAAATCCAAAATTTGCAAAATAGACCCTGATCAAAATCAAGTCGGCTCTAGAACTCTGTAATCTCCGATTAACTCAAATAAACTCATTTAAGATAAAATCGGGGCGTTACATTCCGACTACAGACCTTACGTACCAGTATTATATTTTTTGGCTACATCACATTCTATATGCACACAAATGAATTTTGAGATTGTCACGTGCATGCACTGAGATATACCCAATGAAAACTCTCTGACGCAAATCAATTATAACTTATAATGGAAAAAAAATCCCACTATATATTTATAAACGGTAAATTAGGGAGAAATCCCCAAAACCAAATATTTCTTGGTTTCCAGTCGGTAGATTTCAACCTAGCATATGAGTAATACCCCAATGATAGATCTAATGTCCCGTGATTTGCCACATCAACAATATATAATTAATTACGCCTATGTATAAAAATATGAACCGTTGGATGCATAGTTTGGGTATTACCCATATGCTAGGATCTTATCTACCGTTTCCAGTCCCTGTTCCAATAAGTTTATTTTTCAGTCCCTGACCCATGTTAATTCTTAGTTTCAGCTCCCCATTTCACCTGAAATTACCCATATACCCTTTTTAAAAATATATATATCTTTTATATATGTTAAATAATTAAAAAATCTCCTTCTTTCTCATTTCCTTCATCCATCCGATCGATCCCTTACTTCATTTCTTCTTCACCAACCCTCTTTTGCACATCTGAGATTTAATTAGCAAATTTGGCGTGAACGATGATGAAAAAGTATCTTAAACCCAAAAGGTCGAAGAACATCAAAATTAATAAGCAGAAGAAGTCGAGATATGCTCCTCAAGATCTGAAATCAAAAAGATCTTCACAACGTAATGTTCATGTGAATCCATTTTAGTAATTCTTTTATAATCTATTTTGTTATTGTTGGTAGTTGTTGATTTTTTTTTCGTATGATAAATCTTAATTCCCAAATTCTAAGATTTTTTTCTTGTTCATTCTCTTACAGTTAATTTGTTTTAATATTAAACTGAGTGTTTATTCTTCTTGATGAGATATAAAAATTATGGTGTAGTGGAGAAAATATTTCTTGTAGTGCAAAAACAACCACACCTCCTGTTCTTCTGTTTGGAAGATAAATTTTTGGCAGATATTTTTTTAAATTCTCTACTTCGGTTACCTAATTTTGAATGTTAACTTTCGACATCGGTATATTGAACTGAAACTTGTATATTTATTTTTTAGATTGAATTGAATATTCGAAATGCTTATATAATTATAAGATGAATTTTAAAATCAAGGTAACAATGAAGAAAATAGAGATTTTTATCACTTAATTAAATGGTTTTACACTTGGTAATGAAAATGTGATGATCATATTTATTTTTTTGTGTTTTTGTGATTTATATGTAAATTATTTTTCTGTTATTGGATTAGGAACTGTTGTTGACTGTTTGGAAGATAAATCTTTGGCGGATAGTTTCTTAAATTATCTACTTCGGTACCTAATTTTGAATGTTAACTTTCGACATCGGTATATTGAATTGAAACTTGTATATTTATTTTTTCAGATTTAATTGAGTATTCAAAATGCTTATATAATTATAAGCTGAATTTTAAAATCAAGGTAACCATGATGAACTGTTGTTTGGATTTAGGAACTGTTGTTGACTGTTTGGAAGATAAATTTTTGGCGGATAATTTCTTAAATTCTCTACTTCAGTTACCTAATTTTGAATGTTAGTTTTTGACATCGGTATATTGAACTAAAACTTGTATATTTATTCCTTTTTATATTGAACTAAGTATTGAAATGCTTATATAATTATAAGCTGAATTTTAAAATCAAGGTAGCAATGATGAAATAAAGATTTTTATCACTTAATTAAATAGTTTTACACTAGGTAATGAAAATATGATGATCATACTTATTTTTTGTGCTTTTGTGATTTATATATAAATTATTTTTCCGTTATTTGGATTTAGGAACTACTGTTGACTACTTGGAAGATAAATTTTTGGCGGATAGTTTCTTAAATTCTCTACTTCGGTTACCTAATTTTGAATGTTAACTTTCGACATCGGTATATTGAACTAAAACTTGTATATTTATTCTTTTTTATATTGAATTGAGTATTCAAAATGCTTATATAATTATAAACTGAATTTTAAAATCAAGGTAACAATGATGAAAACAGAGATTTTTTTCACTTAATTAAAAGGTTTTACAGTTGGTAATGAAAATAGAAATTTTTATCTCTTATGAATGTGACCATATTCTATAGTGATAACTATTAAGAATGACTTTTCTAAAACATTTCTATTTTTGCAGCTATCGTGTTTAGCTGGATGCATGTGCTTCCTGTCAGGTTTCACAATAACCAATAAGGAAGTGGTGAGAACAGAGTGTCATGATCAAGGTGCTAAACTTGAATGTGGGGTCTATGCATGCATGTGGGTTGAGTGTCTGGCCCGTGACACAGCTGAAATATGGGAGTATCAAAGGGATGTGAGTATGAGTGTTTATCGAGCCCGTATTGCAGCTACCATATCGGATGCGCATGGATTATTGAAAACCATATAGTTTGTCTATTTCCTTGGTGTTTAATTATGATTGTATTCAACTTTTTTGGTGGAAAAATAATGCACATTTTGAGATTATCATTCCCTGTATTTTGGTATATTTAATTATTGAAAAATAGTTTGTACCGATCACTGAGTATAAATTATTCATTAGTTAACAGGTATGTATTATACTAATTCAGGTACAAGAGCTACATTAATTTTAATGCATAAGTAAATAATTAAATAATCAAAGAAGGTATATATGTAAGTCAATCGAGTATATTGAAGTAACAATAAGGTACATATGAGTGTCAATAAAGGACATTGTTATCAAATTTGAGTATTAAATGGAATATTGTGGTCTCCACCGAAAGTTAAAAATTGAGTATTAGGTACATATGAGAGTCAATTTTTGTGAAAAATGGTACAGGCGCCTAGACGCCACTTTCCAGATGCCTAGGCGCCTCCCGCGTTCTTGCATGGGAATTTGCCCAGGCAGGGGAGTCGGTGCAAGGGCGGAAAATGCAGGCGCCCTGCGCCTTTTTTCTGGTTTTTTTTTTTTCCTTTTTTCCTTTTTTTTTTTGTATTTTTCAGGCGTACACATACAAGTAAATTAGGTATAATAATATTAAAATAGGGTACATAATGAGCTGAACATTGTACATAGTTGTGCATTTTGAGTACTTACGTAAAAGAGCTACACTAATTTTAATTAACAAGTAAATAATTAAAAAATCAAAGATGGTACATATGTAAGTAAATCAGGTACATTGAAGTAACAATAAGGTACATATGAGAGTCAATTGAGGACATTGTTACCAAAATTGAGTATTAGGTGGGAATATCGTGTTCTCCAACGAATGTGTGTGTAGTTCGTTACAAAACACCTTTGGAGATAGTTATTTTAAATATTGATTTGCGAATGAGATATTCACACAAGAACCTAGATTAAGATTAGAAAACATGTGAGCAATTTCTTCGTAAATAGTTCATGAATCTTTATAGAATGTTTACATGATATGAATTAACCGCATAATCAATATACCAACCATGTGGGGTGGATGTCCACATATGTTTGAGACAATCAAACCATGAAATAACTATGCAAACAAGTTTCACTAATTAATGCACAACACTTAGAAAAACTAACTTCTTACTATTATTCATATCTTTTAAGAACAAAATACTTTCACCATAATTATCAGCACAAATTTCTTATTTAAGGTACAAAATTATCTGAATTCGGTATAAATAGTACTTAATTATGTACAAATTGCTGGGAATCAGACATATAATTTTTGGATAACAACGTGCTCTTTTTTTTTTGAACTCTTTTATATAATTATAAGAGTTTGAAAAATTAACTTCCTACTATTATTTGTATTTTTCAAGAACAAAATACTATCCCCTTAATTACTGGCAAGAAATTGCTTATTTAAGGTACATAATTATCTGAATTTTGTATAAATAGTACTTAAGTAGGTACAAAATGCATATGTATCAAATATGAGCGCTGAGAATTTTTTGCCCAACCGACGCGGATGTGTATATGCGCATGGGTCTCATATGATTTTTAATGAATTTTATGTCCAACCCACGCGGACGTGGGGAAGCGCGTGGTTTCCCTGCACGCTGAAATCAAGTACATATTCAAGTAAATAAGGTACAATATTATCAAAATAAGGTACATAACGAGCTGAATTTAGCACATATTTCTCACATTTCAGTATTTACACAAAAAGATACAATAGTGTCAATTAATAAATAAATAATAAAATAGTTAACCAAGGTATATATGTAAGTAAACTATGTGCATCCAAGTACAAATATGGTAGATATAGGAGTTAACAGAGCACGTTAATCCAATTTGAGTATTTGGTGGAAAGATTGTTGTATTCATCGAACGTGAATGTGATTAGTTATTTTAAATATTGAACTATTAATGAGATTTTCACAAGAACATATATTAAGATTAGCAAACATGTGATCAAAATCTTGGTAAGTGGTTCATGAATGTCTATGGAATGTTTATATACTATCATGACTTCAACTAGAGATCACAAATATCCCAATTCCCAACCATTAGTGGTGCGTATAGATATATGTTTGAGATACTAAAACCATGTAATAACAACTCAAAAAAAAATTCGCTTATATCAATTGTCAAGTAAAATCTAAAGATTTAATTACTCACTTCAACATGGTACATTTCTAAGTAAATAAGGTACAATCTATATATTATAAATAAGCCACTTTTCAATTGTGAAATTTCTTATATGTCCTCCACTATTTAGTTTAGCAAGTTATTTATTATGTGGGTTAATTTGTAATTCCATTGTCTATCTTAACTAATGAATAATTATTAGGCTATGGACATTAATAGTTATACATTAAACACATTGAATTTTTTTATACTTTTTCCTTCTTTACGGTTCTATATATAAATTCTTTGCTATAATAATTTTTCTCAAAATATTATTTATTAGTTAGTGTCATTTTGTGTATTAGCTTAAATATTTAATTAATCGCTTTAATATTTAATTAATATTTCCCAACTAATACATCAAATTCTTAACATGAAAATCGAATTCCCCCATGAAAATTTAGTTAAAAAATGAAATTACTTTTTGTTTGTGAATTAAATGCATGAGATAATATCTTTGATGCTATGTTGGTTTCCTTGGTTTAATAGTTTAAGTTATCAATAGTCTGTCTTTGTTTTCATTTAATCTTCTTCATCTTGATTTTTCTATTGTTCGGCTGATCTATAGAATATAATTATCATTTTCACAAAATTATGAGATTATATTAGTTCCAAGGATTTCTTTTGATACTCATTTTGAGCTCTTTCAAATTATATATTATAATATTTTATTTAGTTGTATTACATTTACATTTTTGGTGCATTAAGTTTTTTAGGATCCCAATTTATTTTAATTAGCGTCTATATATTTGCTTATGTAGCTTAGACCTGGCTACGGTCCGGGTCCGGGTCCGAAATTGTGAGCTCACAATTTTACCCTCTTAATTACTTATTTGTGGTTCACAAGGATGTTTGTGCCATTTTTTTTACTAACTTAATATGGTCATTAATAGTATATTTAACTCCACCAAATTTAATAACCTTGTAATTTGAGTGTTTAGTGGAAAATGATGTTTCTAGAAAAAAATAATAAGGGTTATTGATTGATACATGGTAATTTAGATCCAATGTGTATGCATTTAATTATTTCGATAAATGTGTGTCAATTATTATGACCGAATACTCATTATTTTGTGAAATGAATGTATTTTTTGTTGCCTTTCATCATCTTTAATATAAATATATTTTTCTGTCATCCTTGTATCTTTGATTTTTATTTAAATATGAAGAGTATAAAGACATCTACATTTTTCGGTTTGGCTTCTAGATTTTTCTGTTTTTTAACTTTTACATATAATTTTTGGCTAATAGATATACGTAGAATAAAAAGATTAAAAAATTAGAAACTCTAAAAAAAAAAATTCACAAATGCCCTTAAAAAAATATCGGTAAATGTAATTTTTAAAAGTGTATTTCCAATGAACGGGGTGTTTTTCGAATGAAACTGGGTGTTGAGAGCAGGTGGATTTTAAGTGAGCTTTTGTAAATTTTACTTACGTCTATTTGCACTACAATTTCATTAGTGTGATTTATTTTTTATTTTATTCATAGAAAAAGAAATCAATTGAGAAGTTTTAAAAAATAGAAATTACTTTCTACTTTTGAATTTAATGTATGATATATATGTATAAGTGATATTTATAATAAATATGAATTATAGGGAAAAAAAGATTTACATGACATTTTGATTTTTTTTTTCTAAAACACATACTGTATTTTTATCTTTAAAATATATGTTTTTTTTCACATATTTATTTAATTCACATCATTTGAGAATTTTTATTTCACATGAAAATTTACAAAAGAATCATTATGATATAAAATTAACTATTTATATTATGTAATTCTAAAAAAATAGAGAAAGGTAAATAAATTCTAGAAATGGCCATTACAAATTTAGCACAAGAACGAGTGATATTGAATTGAATAAAAATTTTAAGGTTTTTATTTTAACATTAATATGATCATTTTTGTTAATTAAAAAAATTTTAATTGATAAACGTATTATTTTTTTATGAATATGTGTTTTATTGAACATATTTATTCGAAAGCACGTGACAATAATGGCCATCGATATTTACAAAATATCAACTCGGATATAAATAACTATCAATAATATGTAATTCTAAAAATAAAAATAGAGAAAGGTAAACAAAATCAAAAGGAGGTTAAAGATTTAGTAAAATCATGATTGATATTGCATTTAATAAAAATGTTAAGGGTTTTATTCTAATATCAGTATGATAATTTTTGTTAATTAAGCTAATTTATTTGATAATTGTTTGTCATTATGTGTGCTTCTATTTTATTTTTATTTTTTTAGCTTTTGTGCTCCATTTGAGTAAGTATTGATTTGGAAATTATATTGTTATATTAATTTATTTATGGGCGTAATAATTTTCCCTATTGGGTAGAGAAATAAAAATGTGGCGCTTAAGCTGTCTTATAGTTTAAAAGACTTGAGTTGCATTATTAACAGTTTACCACGGCCTATAGTTGTTGGTAAGGTGTCAAACGCTCGTTCTTATAATTAATATCATAGTCAAGCTCATGGGTTCGATTCTCATTGATTGCAATGAGAGCAATTATAATTAGGTGGGAGATTTTTGGATGCAATAATTGTCCTCGTTGAGTAGAAAAATCAAAACATGGCGCTTGAGTTGTGGTGCAGTTAAAATATTTGAGTTGCACCGTTGCCATTTACTATAGTTTTTTTTTTCAAAGCCGCTTGTTGTTGCGGGGGGGTTAGGAGGACCCCTACCCGTTTTTTGGACAAAAAAGAAATACAAGAGAGGGAGACTAGGCCAAAACCTCTCGAGCAATTATAAGAGCCAAAACAAAATTCATGAAAGCAAATTAATTTCAAACTTTTGATCTAACTCTAATATAAGGAAATTTTGCTCTATCCAGTCTACAGATCCCCTTGATCCGTCTCTGGAAACCTTAGGTTGTAGAATAGACGTCCCAAACGCAAGTCCCATATTAGCCAGTTCATACGCCACCAAATTAACCTCCATGTAGACGTGAGATTTGCGCACATTGGAGCCATGCCGAATTATTTGTATTTGCGTGAGAGTATGACTTAGATCCCATCTCATGGTATCCACTTCAATGATAGCTAGAGCCGCGGTAAAATCCACCTCCAGCCAAAGAGGAAACAGATTATACCGATTGCAAATTTGTAGCCCTTTCATAGCAATCAACCCAGCCCTGATGTTTGTTCCTGCACCAATGGAATCGTAATAAGAAATAACCGGACTACTTGTGTGATCCCGAATGATGCCTCCAATGCCTGATTCTTCTCCTTCTTTCTTGCACCCGTCCGAGTTAAGTTTGTAATATCCTGGTGGAGGAGGAATCCAACGCACCACCCCAATGATGGTAGAGAGAGTGATGCGATGCTCCATCCTAGATTCGCCACAGACTATAACCAATCTAATGACCAGCCCTCAGGACCCCTGCATCGGCGATCGATATAATGAACTAATTAATACTTTGAATGATTATGTCTGCTTGGATGCGGATCCCACCGTGTTTCTGATCATTTCTGGCTTTCCAGATGAACCAAATAATAATGAAAGGTAACAGTTCCCTGATATGACCCTCTTTTCGCCACTCCAGATCCACCCATCATTCACTAAAAACATGAGGGTTCTGCACCCAAATAACCGAGCATAATGATGCCAAACAGAGACTGCCGGACTTCTAGAGTGAAAAATATGAGAGAATGTCTCATGTACCTGGAAACACTGGCACAAAAATGCTAAAGCAAGCCCTCGAGACTGAAGAATATCATCTACTGGAAGCCGCTTATAATATCAATGCCAGCAAAATATCGAAATGGTTGGCCGGAATATCTTGGACCAATAGCCTTTAAGCCGCCCAATATTTGGATTCTTAATCCTCACCGCCTCCCAAGCAGATTTAAGAGAGAACCTGCCATTATTCAAAAGTTTCCATATAGTGCTATACATAGCCACCGGATCATCGGGGACCACATGGAGTAGCCTTTCCAAATTCCAATCCCTCCCATCAAGAAATCATATAACCAACCTATTTGGCTGCTCTTGGATAGGGGTAATATTCACCAACGGACCATCTGAAAGCCAAGAGTCAAACTAGAAACTGATATTCCCCTCCCCCTATGTTCCAATCGAGCTCACTTTCTACCCGGTTTCTAATCTTCAACATCCTTTTCCATGTGGGGAAAATATTTTGCATGAGACGCACCATAGCAGGTGGTACCATTTTGCAATATCTGATGTGCAAGTATCTGCTCCAGATAGAATCCACATTTTGGAATCTGAACCAAATTTTAATAGAAAAGACCGTCATCGAGTTTTTCAGTCACCTAATGCCCAGACCACCTTCTGACATGATCAGTATGCAGACCTTGTCCCAGGCAAGACAATGAATTTTATGCTCCCCCGTCTTTGATCCCCATAAGAATTTAGCACACAACATCTCAAAACAATGGAGAACAGTGCCCGGAAGTCGTAAGACTTGGAACAAATATATAGGCATGGAGCATAAGACGCATTTGATCAAAACCAGTCTACTCCCATAAGAAAGGGATTGCGTCTCCCACCCCTGCAGCTTCTTGCTGGTATTGGCGATAATCTAATCTAATATATCTTAAAAAGGGAGAGTTTAATTGTGTATCTATATTGTCCTTAGGTTTATTTAATTTTTTAAATTAGTTTTCATTTATTGTGTGTTATATTGACAATGATGTCCTTTAATTGATTGTTTTCACTTTTGGCAAACTCATTGTTTCAATTTTAAAAATTATCTTAAAAATTAATTGTCCAAAAATATTGTTAAATTTGTTCATAAAATTTAAAAGACACACACAAGAAATAGTTACTTTTATTTTCAATTTAGTTTTTATGTTTCAATTTTTTGAAATAGTTAAGTTTTGTTTTGTATCTATTATTTTAATTTTCTCTTCTTATTACTTAAAAAATTAAAATTATAAATGAATTATAATATATCTTTTTTGAGAGAATTATAATATATCTTATAACATAGGTAACTGCTAAAAAAAATTAATTTTCAAATATTGTTATCGAAGTTAGTTTGCCGTGTATTAATATTTCTCAAAATATAAAAAACAAATTAGATAAAATTAATTTTAATATTTATTATATTAAAAAAATTATTTTATTAATCACATGAGGATATATCATAAATCTAATATATATCTTAAAAAGGGAGAGTTTAATTGTGTATTGTATATATTGTCCTTAGATTATTGCTTTAAATTAATTTTCATTTATTGTGTGTTATATTGACAATGATGTCCTTTAATTGATTGTTTTTACTTTTTGCAAACTCATTGTTTCAATTTTAAAAATTATCTTAAAAATTAATTGTCCAAAAATATTGTTAAATTTGTTCATAAAATTTAAAAGGCACACACAAGAAATCATTACTTTTATTTTCAATTTAGTTTTTATGTTTCAATTTTTTGAAATAATTATGTTTTGTTTTGTATCTATTAGTTTAATTTTCTCTTCTTATTACTTAAAAAATTAAAATTATAAATGAATTATAATATATCTTTTTTGAGAGAATTATAATATATCTTATAACAAAGGTAACTGCTACAAAAAAAATTAATTTTCAAATATTTTTATCGAAGTTAGTTTTCCATGTATTAATATTTCTCATAAAATAAAAAAAAATTAGATAAAATTAATTTTAATATTTATTATATTAAAAAAATTATTTTATTAATCACATGAGGATATATCATAAAATATAAAATTATAAAAATCTTTTTTAATACTATGTTTTAAGAAAATTTTCTTTTATTCCAAAATTTAATAAAATTTTGTTAATAAAATATTTTAAAATTCCAATATTAAAATTTTATAATATTGTGATGATATTTTAAAATATTAAAATTTTTGAAAAATTTTAGTTGTTGAAAATTGAAATATAAAACAAAATTTTTGTAAGTGAAATTTTTTAAAGGCAATATTTTATTATTTAAGAAATGATATTATAAAATCAATTTTGTCTAATATTAAGTTAAGTAAGGAATGTGGAGTGTTATTGATATTTTTTGGAGTATAATAACACACTCCTTTGATTTATTGTGTGTGTTAAATTTTTATTTATCTAATATGTCTTAAAAAGAAAAGAGTTTAATTGTGTATTGTCTATATTGTCCTAGAGTTTATTTTATTGCTTTAAATTAGTCTTCAATTTGCATTTGATTTATTGTGTGAGTTATATTTTTATTGTAGTGTTTAATTTTTTTTCTCCAAATGGTGAAAATGGATGGCATCAACATATTTCGAGGTTCAAGAATGGAGAATTTGTTGGATAGTAAAACGTCGATGTATTTGTTATGACTAATTTTTTTATTCTCAATATTATGTGTTATATATAATAATTTTCTAATATATCTTACAAATGAAGAGTTTAATTGTGTATTTCTATATTGTCATTGAGTTTAATTTATTTCCTTAAATCAGTCTTCTAAAATATCTTAAAATTAGATAGTTTTATTTGTGTATTGTTACTATTGTCTATATTCTCTTTGGGTTTATTTTATTGCTTTAAATTAGTCTTCAATTTGCATTTGATTTATTGTGTGTGTTAAATTTTTATTTAAGTGTTTAATTTTTTTTCTCCAAATGGTGAAAATGGATGACATCAACATATTTCGAGGTTCAAGAATGGAGAATTTTTTGGACAATAAAATGTCGACGTATTTGTTATGACTAATCTTTTATTCTCAATAAATGTGTTATATGTAATAATTTTCTAATATATATCTTAAAAAGAAAGAGTTTAATTGTGTATTATCGTTATTGTCCTTGGGTTTAATTTATTGCCTTAAATTAGTCTTCAATTTGCATTTGATTTATTGTACATGTGTGTTAAATTTTTGTTCAAGTGTTTAATTTATTTTTCCAATCTATCCAATCTAATCTAATATCTAATATATTTTAAAAAATGAAATTTTAATTGTATATTGTCTATATTTTCTTTGAGTTTATTTTATTGCTTTAAATTAGTCTTCAATTTGCATTTGATTTATTGTGTGTGTTAAATTTTTATTTAAGTGTTTAATTTGTTTTCTCCAAATGGCGAAAATAGATGACATCAACATATTTCGAGTTTCAAGAATGGAGATTTTGTTGGACAGCGAAACGTCGACGTATTTCTTATTACTATTATTTTATTCTCAATTATTATGTGTTATACATAATAATTTTAGAATATATCTTTTAAAAAAATTTTAATTGTGTATTGTTGATATTGTTATTGAGTGTAATTTATTTCTTTAAATTAGTTTTCATTTTGCATTTGATTTATTGTGTATGTTAAATTTTTGTTTAAGTGTTTAATTTATTTCTCCAAATGACGAAAATAGATGACATCAACATATTTCGAGGTTCAAGAATGAAGAATTTATTGGACAGTAAAACATCGACGTATTTGTTATGACTAATCTTTTATTTTTAATATTATGTGTTATATATAATAATTTTTAATTTGTGTTAAATTAAGTTTTTGTTTTTCTTTTTGTGTTTATAGTTGATTTATATTATGTGTTTTTATACTTGTATCTTTTTCTTGTCAGCTTTTCAAAGAAATTACATCAAAATGGTCTATAAATCAGGGATTATGGTACTTAGATTTTAATATTCATATTTTTCAAAGGTAAAATATATTTTGGTTTCCATATATATTTGTAAAATAAATATTTTTTATGTTCTTTAACTTCTTATAAACTCTATCTTAAAATATCGTATATCACGTGCAACGCACGTTAAACTTACTAGTATGATTAAAATACGAACTCTTACGAGGACCCAAGTACAATGGCGCACCAAGATAATGCAGTGGAAAAGTCTGTTCTCCAAAGCCAGTAATAACTAGCTATAGTTTCTGGTAAAACGACATACACTATATCCTACATTATTTTTTTTTCTTTATGATTAGTATTTGGATGAAAAAAAGTATCTTCTATGACTTGAAGAGAGTTGTCCTTGTATCAAAAGAGAAAAAAAAGTGGATTGAAAGTGTTATTATCATGCATGTTGGTTTTTTTTTTTTTTTTATCTATTGTGTTTTTAGATTGATAAATACTCCAAAACATAATATTATTTCAATGAATTTAAACAATATCTAAATTTCGTAAATATATTTTTAACGGTTAGTCACTCACGTGCAACGCACGTGTGCACTTTTCTAGTAGTATTAAAATAAGGTACATAACGAGGTGAATTTAGCACACATTTCTTCAATTTCAGTATTTACACAAAAAACTACACTAATACCAATTGATAAATAAATAATAAAATTCCTCAAAAAAAAAGTAAATAATATAATAGTTAAACAAGGTATATATGTAAGTAAACTAGGTACATCCAAGTACAAATATGGTACATATGGGAGTTAATAGAGCACATTGTTATCCAATTTGAGTATTCGGTGGAAAGATTGTTGTTTCCACCGAACATGAATGTGATTAGTTATTTTAAATATTGAATTATTAACGAGATTTTCACACAAGAACATATATTAAGATTAGCAAATATGTGATCAACTTCTTGATAAGTGGTTCATGAATGTCTATGGAATGTTTACATACTATATATGACCTTGAAAGGTATGATGAGGATTATTGTAGCTATTTCAATATATGATTTTATATAAGTTTAGGTTTACCAAGATCGAAATCGATTTTGGTCCAAATCCGAAGACAAAAACAAAAACCAGTTTTGATTTTAATTTTTAAAACGATTCCAGATGTGATTCACAATTTAAAAGGAAAAGTAATGTATCAAGTTTTTGAGTTTGCCATTTAGGAACTAGGACGATGAAGTACTATTTCCAAAAGAAAGCAATCCTTTTTTCTCGTTTCGGAGTAAAATTTTCTGCTATCATATCTTCCCACCAAAAATACATTCCGGTATATTAATTTTTATAATATGCAAGAAAATGCTTGGTCCAAAAAAAAAATATTGGATTTATGTTATTTATTTACTTATATTTTTGTATCTTTATTATTTTACCCATAAATTTGAGTGTGGAAAGTCGAATTTGTTAGGCAATCTCCTTGTATAAGTGGTGAAATCAAGTTGACCGTAGAAATTGAGGCAAGCGAATCTTATGCCTAATTTTTTGAAATTAAATATGCCTATGTGCATCTGTGGGAGAGAGGGAGAAAAAGTAAAACACTACTACACAAACTAGAAGAAAGGGATTTTATTTCAGAATTTTTACGATAAAAAGAAATTTGTATATTATATTAGATATAATAATTTCAATTATGGAAACTGTATATATGGTAAGCAAATAATAATAATAGAAAGTTAGGAGGAGGATTACATTTGGACCAATGGAGCGAGGGTGCATACAGTAACTGTCTGCATGTGATTTCCAACTGACAAAAACAGTGGTGTCGGCGCCTATCGACCCCGTGATTGGGAACAACAATTCTCAAATGCGGCGCCAAAATCAAAGCTACCTCCTTCACTTCAATATCCCACCTCCCGTCTGCCAAAATCTTGGAATTAATTAAACTATCGGCCATGAAAGTGTTTCACGTTTTTCTCCTGCTTTTTCTGACGCAATTCCCCTTCTCCGCCGTGGGTTACCACGACTATGCCGACGCATTGTCCAAGTGCATCTTGTTTTTCGAGGGGCAGAGGGCGGGGTACTTGCCGGCGGACCAGAGGATGTCGTGGCGGGGGCATTCCGGGCTGGGAGACGGGTGGCAGGTGGCGTTTGACCTCACCGGTGGGTACTACGACGCCGGAGATAACATCAAGTTCAATTTCCCCATGGCCTTCACCACCACCATGTTGGCTTGGAGTGTGTTGGAGTTCGGAGACCTCATGCCGCCGCCGGAGCTCAGGAATACTCTTGTGTCCATTCGATGGGCCACCGATTACTTGTTGAAAACTGTTTCTCAACCCAATCGCATTTTTGTCCAGGTTAGTTATAAATAATGAAGGAAGATCATCAACTGTTTTAATTCTTAATTCCTCTTTTGTTTGCATCATAATTATTTATTTACAAGATTAAAATATCAAACATGGGATCTTCATCATTACCATGAATTCACATACAATGATCAATAGACTTCTGAAAAGTACTGGTTCCTCGATCGTCTATGGAGAGAGCGGAAGAATCAATTAATGGTTTTGGACCACTTCTCGGGTCCCACTGCACTGATCAATTATGCGAAAGTAAAGTATATTAATAAAGTAAATTTTACACCACCGATTGTGCCTAAAAATGCGTGAAGTTCAGTTTGGTGTCAAGATTTATAGGATAATAGGGATATTAATTAATTTCGATTTGATAATTGCCGTATCCATACACTGCATGCTCGATCGAATTCATGTAAGTGGTGGGTGAAAAACTAGCTAGTGAAGCTGAATCGGTTGATGATGATAAATGGATTTCTGTATTTTTTCGTTAAATCATTTAATTTTTCGTCCACCGATCAATTTGGCAGGTCGGGGATCCCATTAATGATCATAATTGTTGGGAAAGGCCAGAGGATATGGACACTGCTAGGACAGTGTACGCAGTCGACGCACCTAATCCGGCCTCTGATGTCGCCGGCGAGACGGCTGCAGCCCTTGCTGCTTCCTCCATGGCTTTCAGATCGTCTGATCCCGGTTATGCCGAGACATTGCTGAGAACTGCCACCGGAGTTTTCGAGTTTGCCGATACCTATCGTGGTGCTTACAGTGATAATGCGAATATCAGAGATGGAGTCTGCCCGTTTTACTGCGACTTTGATGGATATCAGGCCAGCATTCTCATCCTTATTAACCACTTTCTTTGATCGTACATGAGTGATCATGGTTTGAGTCGCCTTGGAGCAATTTGAGTATTATTCAAATCCCATTAATTTGATCTCTCTCTTGGTAACAAGAACAAACATACATTTATATAGCATTTCCCAGTGTTTGAACTGGATTTCTTGTCCTAAGGTCTAGTAATTGGACCGAGTTTTTCATTGAAGTAATGTATCAGATCATCTAGTAATTCGCAACTTGTGACTTTTTCTTAATTTGAATTTGACAGGATGAGTTGCTCTGGGGAGCAGCATGGCTAAGAAAGGCTTCACAGAGTGATTCTTACCTCAGTTACTTGCAAAACAACGGTAAAACGCTCGGTGCAGATGATAACATCAACGAATTCGGATGGGATAACAAACACGCTGGTTTAAACGTACTTCTTTCCAAGGTTAATATCCTCAATTTTTCAAGGATTTGATCATGTAAGGACTGGTACAATGTAAATATGAGATGTTTTTCATTTGCAGGAAGTAATAGAAAGTAGCATGTATGCTTTCGAATCATACAAGGCATCCGCAGATAGCTTCATGTGTACGTTAATACCAGAGTCTTCCTCTTCCCATTTAGAGTTCACTCCTGGTGGCCTAATCTACAGGCCTGGTGGAAGCAATCTACAACATGCCACTTCAATCTCCTTCCTCTTACTCGTGTACGCGAATTATTTGGAAAAATCGTCACAAACTGTGAACTGTGGTGAAGTTAGTATTACTCCTTCAAGGATGAGGCAAATAGCTCAGGGGCAAGTCAATTACATTCTCGGAGAAAATCCCAAGGGAATGTCGTATATGGTTGGATATAGTAGTATCTACCCTCAAAGGATTCATCACCGCGGCTCTTCGATCCCTTCGATCAAAGATCATCCGCAATCCATCGGTTGCAAGGAGGGTTCGGTTTATTTTAACTCATCGGATCCTAATCCTAACGTGTTGGTCGGGGCTATCGTGGGTGGACCGCAGGAAGATGATACGTACGACGATGATAGAGTTGATTTTAGGAAGTCCGAGCCCACGACTTATATCAATGCACCATTTGTGGGTGTTTTGGCTTATTTTGTGGCAAATCCTAACATAAGCTAGGAGAAAACACCCCCAATATTTGGTGGATATAAATTCCACTTTGAATTCCCCTCTGGATTAGGAAGAAATTACAAGGAAGTCTCTCATCTTGCAAGAAGACAAGAAGGAAGAGACTAGGTGTAGGGAAGCATGGGTAAAATAGTTCATTTCACCCATTCACTGATGTTGTCGATGTCATATGATATGATACATTTATGGGGCAATTATGTCTTTAAGTCGATATACATGCATTTATGCGTAAGCATCCACACATAGTGTACATGTATGAGAAAAAGGTAAAAATAAAATGAAACCTTTATATCTAAAATAACTATCTTCTAAAACTCTTTATATTTTATTAAAATAAGAGAATTCGTGTTTTTTTTCATGTCTATAATGGCCGCGGTTTGATTCTATATTACAATAAGCGAAAATTTTTCAGTGTATTTGCTAAGAAATCGACTTCCAGTGTATTTGTTGAGAAATCGACTTGGACTTCACTTCGACTTTCACTGTATTTCTTAAGAAATATACTTGAACCTAACGCCACACCCAAAAGTTACCTCAAAAGTGGAGAGTTGTTCTTGTCTACATAAAAAACTCCCCGGACTTTGTCCAACCAATATGAGACATATTTCAACATCTCCTCATCCCAAAAACTTTATGGGCGGTCCAATACATAGCGACGAGCCTAAGATTTGATATCATGTTAAGAAATTGACTTGGACTTATATGCTAAAAGCTAACTCAATGGAGGAGAGTTATTCTTGTCTATATTAGAAACACTCAGGACTTTTTTCAACCGATGTGGAACATATTTTAATAGTATTTGTGCGAAAGGGTCGGATAATCTCACTTGAAAACAAAAAAATACTCCCTCCGTCCCAATTAATTATATTGTCCACGTTTTTTTTGTCCCAAATATATTGTCATATACCATATTTAGTAATACTTTTTTACATTTTTTTACTAATATATCTTTATTAACTACATCTTGAAAATTGTGCAATCATTTTTTAATACATTAAATATGAATAAAATAGTAAGTTTATATAAAATTTGTTTTCCCAATAATTTTTTTTTAATCTGTGTGAAAAACAAAATATAACTATGTAATCGAAACGGAAGAAGTAGTACTAATGAACCCTACATGTTACTTTTATATTGATATGTTCGTCCGTACATATAGTACGAAAAATATACCATCTATATGTAATATAAGATCGACGATAAAGAATATCATTTACCTACAGCAGGGGCTATGCTAAATCGGGTGTGCTTCACCCGATGCAGCATCTGCCTTTCATTGGCCCGGGACCCACATAATTTTGTGGGTCTCGGGCCAATGAAAGGCAGATGCTACATCGGGTGAAGCACACCTAATGTAGCATAGCCCAGGCCTTTACCAAAATAATCAACATTTCACTTAAACTCTGACATAAGTTATAAGTATGTAGTTCGTGAAAAGACAATTTCAAATTTTATTTTTTTGTATTTAGTGTTGCAAACAAAGGTGATAATCAATCTAGCTCCTTGGAGTCAAGAATTTTTTTAAATGAATGGTGTGAAATTGATGCACATGGAAGATGCAGTTTAATATCACTTGTAAAATCGATGGGATCGTTCAAATTTCAAGTTTCAAGCAATAATAATAAAAAAAAAAATCCCTCAACTTCATGCAGCAAAAAATTAAAATTTATAAGCCCTTCGCATTTACAAGGAAAAAAAACTATTTTTTCAACACAATTTAATTAACCTGCTGATAATGAATGTTTCTTGGGCCTACCTTCCATGCTTACCTCATCAAATTCAAACACAATATCTCCATTGGTTTATTTTTTTGCCCTTTTTTCGTAAATATTATAATATTAAAGAAACATATATTTTCAAATGTAAATGTAGAGATAACAATTGTAGAGATAACAATTGGTCAAGATAGGATGAGTACCGGATCCGGACCCCAAATCTTTTGTGGGTGAGTTAATTCGGATATCTTAAATGGATATAAGAGGATTGATAGGGGTGATTTTTTTATAAAAAAAAAGAAGAATAAGAAGAAAAGAAGAAATAGGGGTGATTGTTTTACTTACATATATGGGTATGGGTTTGGATCGAGTGTCGGGCTTTAGTACACCCGGCCTATTCCTCGTATGAACCCGATTGTATTTTGTTTTGAATATTAACGATGGATACAAATCTTTAGAAATTTCAACGGAACGGATCGGATCATGAACCAGATTAACGATGGATACGATTTTTTAGAAATTTCAACGGGTCGGATTACGAACCAAGTAACTTGATCCAAAGTCGTATATGTTTGGCATTCCCATTAAAAAGTGATGGTCCTCACGCTCACATTATTTAAATTCCCTTGTCGGAGCCTAATAATAATTTATTAATCGTGGAAACAAAATTTGACGTATCACCAACCAAGATTTGTGTGCGCCAATTGATAAGAACCAACAACAAATTTGTTCATCACCTACCCATATTTAATTCTTCCATCCATTGACATGCCGTTAGATCTAGCAAGTCCCAAAGCGTCATTTAATTTTTATTTGTGGACCAAATCATTTCAAATGTTACCACCTAAAGATTTAGAATTTGTTAGATGTTTCATATCATTTTAGACAAACAACATTCTTGATTAAAATTATAGCCAGCAATATTAGCTAAAATGACTTAACGTTATTCTTTTTTAAAAAAATTAAAAATTATTTTGATACACGAATTGTTGATAAAATATCAAATTAGTATATGAATTATTGAAAATGATTTAATTAAGACATGATTAAATTATAAAGTTAAATTTATCTTTTACTTAAATTATTTTTAAGTCCAATATTATTCTTAAATTCAATAAATACACATTTTATTTTTTCAGAATTATTTTATTCATGACAATTACAATTATAAACATAAATTTATATTTATTTAAATTTTATATTATAATAAATGTTATCGTACTCATTATATAAAAATGTTATAAATAATAATTAATATAAATTATATATATATATATATATATATATATATATATCTATCTAACAACGGATAAAAAATATATTCAAAAATAATATATATCTTAAAAACTATTTATAAATATATAATAAAATAAAATTTTTCATTTTTATATGTTTATAATAGTATCATTTATATGTGGTTAATGGAGAGCTTCTGGCAATTAAGGAGGGAGTCAAGCTGCTTTATGAGAATAACTTTAACAATGTGTAAGTGGAGTAACTCTTTATTGACAGTGCAGATAATCACAACCAATATGGAAAATCTTGGATATGTGGGCCTTTGTGCGACGGAAACCAGGATGCGATTGCAACTACCTCAGATTACGAAAGTTATTCATATCCGTCGAACGGCTAATAGAGTTGCTCATAATATTGTTAATTTTTCTTCTTTCATTCCTTCATCTTTTATTTGGGTGAATGGTGATTTTTTTTCGTGGTTGTTTCAACTTGTAATACGTCAATAAATCGGTATATACAGAGCTAAAATATAATTTATTATATTTATAAAAATATTATAAAATAATTTTTTTATATTTAATTAAAACTACAGTTAAAAAAATCTTGTAATTTGTCAGTAACGTTTAAACCAAGTACAAAAAAATTGATAATTGTAATCGTGCAAATCAAGATAATAAACAAGATTCACGTGATATTGTGTTGGTTCTCCAATCTTCATAGGATATCGATTTTTTTTCTAAGGGCTTGTTTGGTACAAGTACAAATAATACTTGTATAATTTGTCATATCTAATCCTTCGTTTTTCTCGTCATACTATTTATTCATCTATTAATTATTTATTTTACATCAATCAAATCATTAATAATTTATTTTATATCAATCAAATCATTAAATTTAAATTACTATATTACCATTATAAATAATATTATTCATATTTTATTTATTTTTATAAAGAGTAAATGGTAATTTATCATTTTTATACAAAATTATATTCAATCAAATCACATAAACTATAATCTATCAATCAAATCAAATACTACATTAACTATCATTTTTTTATTTATTTTATATTACATTATATTACTTATCCAAGTACTATTTATCCTATCCTCGAACCAAACGGTACCTAAATGATATATATATCCTTTCATTTATGATATACAAATTTCTTGTTGAATAATTTTTTGGATTCATGATATTCAACTTTATTTTTATTTATAATAGTATACTAAATATGAATTTATTTTTATAATTTTAATCCATAAAATAATTTAAAAATCCAAATATGTATCAAATTGAATTTAATAACAATATTGAACATAAAATAAATTAAGTGAAATGACAAAATTGACTTTTGAATTTGATAATTTACGACTTAAATCATTTTCAATAGCTCAAGTATAAATTTAATTTGATATTTTATCAATAGTTCGTGTACCAAAATGATTTTTATTTTTTAAAAAATGAAATCATATGCGAAAGACATGTTATGTCTTTTTAGTTTTTAAACATTCTTTACGCTTTTAAATTATGTGTTTTCTGTTTAAAACTAGATCATTGATTGAAGGGGAAAAACAAAAAAACATAACTATCAATTACATTATTAAAAATGATTATAACACTAGGGTATATTATCTGATGTGGTCGATAACATGATAATAGATTATTCAAACTATATATACTCAACCAATATAACAAATAACATATTATTAATCAGACGGCAAAAATTATTTATATCGATCAAATTTTCATTCACACCATAAATTTCTGCTAAATCCTTCATTAATTTTAGTTTATATATTAACATATTGTACCCTTTTAACAAATCCGTTGTAGTCTAGTTGGTTAGGATACTCGGCTCTCACCCGAGAGACCCGGGTTCGAGTCCCGGCAACGGAATTTACTTTTTTGAACCCAAGTAAACTTGGGGAAAAAGTTTTAAGATTCAGACCCTGGTTCGAGTCCCGGCAACGGATATCTTTTGAATAAAAAATTCTCGATCTTTCTTGAATCTCAGTTCTTTTTCGAAAGTTTTTCGACCTAAATTTTTGGGATTTTTCCCGTCCCGATTAATATCGAGAGAGGGATCAGAATAAACTCTTATCCTGACGAAATTTTCGGCCGGTCTCGAAATAATATTATAATATATTTTATTGATATATTAAACTAAATATTATTGAGTTTCAACTTGTATAACAATTAATTGTGAACTTAATTCTCATAATTGTTTATTGTTAGAACGATCGAAATGTAGAATCATGAAACGATATTTTATTTTTGTGTATTTTTTTTAAAAATTAAATTAAAAATTAAATTAATTTATATTTATAATTATATAATTAGCACAAATATGTAGAACAAAAGATGCAATTTAATGACATATTTAACAAAATTTATCTAATAATTACATCCGAACATTTTATTAATAATTATCCGAAACACTTCTCTCTACAAAATCTTGAAGCATTATCCGAAATATTTTAATATTATATGTTTTAAGTTGAATATTTATTTTTTATTTAGAAATATAAGTTTCTAATTAGTATTTTTATAAAATAATCATATTTTTTTATTTTGTTTGAACGAAATTTTGAACATGAAAAAAATTTCGGGATTTTTTCTCCCTACCTACGGGATCCCAAATATTCGGGTCTCGAAATATATTGGGAACGGGATTGGAAGAAAAAAAGTTTCCCGATTCTTTTTGTAACGAGAATTAGATAAGAGGATTACGGGACGAGTCTTGACCTTATTCCACCCCTACTTGAATCGAAGTAAACTTCGGGTAAAAGTTTTATTATATTTAATGTAGTTTTTTCTTTTTAAATTTTTTTTAAAAAATGTTTTTTCCTGAAAAAACATCTCGGGGAATGAAATGTATGGCTTAAATCTAGGAAAAAAAAATTGACCGTCCGATTTGAACTCTTTTAATCGATTCTGGAAATATGTGCATTAAAATTTTTAAATGTATTATTATGTTGCGTTAAATATATGTGGTGAAGAATAAAAATGTTGAAAAAATTGAGTTGTGTACCCATTTAAAATTGATAAAATATTTACGATAAAATTATTTTTCGATTACCAATTGAGGTGAATGATAAATTAATAATGTGATTATAAGAAAGGAAAACAAAAGGAAAATGAAATGCTACAAGTGGCTCACCTCAACTGAAGAGGTACCACATACGCAATTGTGTTGAGATTTGAATTTGAAATCAATATTTCAAATTTGAATTGGGCATTCGGCGATTCCAATCTTGTTGGTTCATGCGATCGAATTATTATGAAAAAGAGGCAGTTATTTGACATCTTTTGTTTCATTTGAAGTGATGCACCTTTCATTTAAGGCTTTTAATTTTTATAAATATATCTCATATGTTTGAATGAAAAAAAAGGTTAGATACATTGAAACTCGAAAAATACACTGACTTTTCGTCCATACATATTGCTGCATATCAGATTTGTTCATCATTTTTCAGAAAATTCAAAAAGCATCTTCAAAGTTCACCAGATTTTAAAATTTGGAATGCTCCTATTACAAAACGAAGTCGTTGTATCTTGAGAGACGATTGCCATATTTCATTAGCACCATGTGTGGGGTAAATTCGTCTTAAGGACATAGAGTCTAACTCTAGTCTCGACTTAAAAATTTTTGTTCCTGTCTTGTCTCAAATCGTGTTGCAACATCACCCAGAACACAAACTGAACAGTCTCATTTTGCACAGTACTCCAAACCCAACAATCTTAAGACGAATTTCTCTGTGTATTCTGAGATGACATCCACATCTACTGCCCCTGTTCAACCTAACTATTCCAGCGTCACATTTTGAGAAATCGAAGATGTTTTTCGGTCTTGAATTCAAAAGATGACACCAAAAAATGTTTTTTTTACTTGACCACACTGAATCTCGTGAAGTTTCTGCAAGAGAATGTGCCTGCTGTATCTGAAAAAAAGACGAACAAAGATAAGCGGGCTGCTTATGATTCTTAAAAGAATGGAGACTAACTTTGTCGCAACTACATCTTGAATGATTTGGACAACACGCTATACAACGTGTATAGTCAAGCCAAGACGTCAAAGGACCTGTGTAAGTCTCTGGAAAAGAAGTATCAAACTGAAGATGCCGGAATAAAGAAATTCATTGTTGGTAAGTTTTTGGATTTTAAAATGATTGATTTTAAATCTGTGTGAGCCAAGTCCAGGAATTGTAACTTTTTCTGCATGATTTGCATGATGAGGGTATGCAAATAAATGAGGCTTTTCAAGTGACTTCGATAATCGAGAAACTTTAGCCTTCGTGGAAGGATTTCAAAAATTATCTAAAGCACAAGCGAAAAGATATGGGACTTTAGAATCTCATTGTGAGACTGCGAATTGAAGAAGACAATCGCAAACAGTCTGATCCTAAAGGAAAATCACCTATGGATGCAAATGAAAATTTGATGGAATCAAATGCTAACAAAAAGAGAGTTTTCCATGAAAGGGAAAAATCCAATGAAGGCTAAAAGATTCAATGGAACGTGCTACAACTGTGGTAAGCCAAATCATATGGCCAAGGATTGTCGACGCAAAAAGAAAGCCAATAGAGACCAAGTTATGACTGTTGCAAATTTTGTTGCAACAGGTCGTGAGACAAAACTAGTTACATACCTTTTTACTATGGTTTTTGAGCCAATCTAATGGAAAACCCTAAAAATGGTGGGTAGACACTGGAGCAACACGTCACATCTGTTCTGATGAGGCGTCGTTCTCAACCTACTCTTCTATTACTGAAAGAAAGCTCTTTATGGGAAATTCAGCCACATTGGATATCATGGGTCTTGCCATTGTGGTATTAAAGATGACTTCTAGAAAGGAAATGACACTGCGTGATGTCCTCCATGTTCCTGATATTCGAAAGAATCTTGTAATTTATCTGAATTTGAGATTATATGAGATTGATAATTTTTTTTTCTGAGATTATGAAAATCCGAGGATTGAATTGAAAGATAAAATTTTGATCAGGTACTGAATTGAAAATTTAGAGAAAAGTCAGGGCTAAAGTACAAATTCCCTATTTTGACTTGGACTTAGATATTTATGATATGTATAGGCATGTATGTCTTTCTCATCTCCTCCAAACCGCCTCCTCCATTATTCTTCTTCTCAAATGTGATCTTGAGTTCTTGTTTTTCCGGGTTGTTCGATCCGTCCGGCCGAATTCAAATCTGAACGATTATTTGCGATCACCGTCTTGAGAGCTTCGTTCTGAAGTAAGTTTCGTCATGATCTATCATACTTCAATTTTTGGATGTTGTTGGAATTGAGTTTTTATTGGTTATATTTATGCTTGAGGTAGCTGTGATAGTATATCTAAGTTGGATCGGAAAAAGAGCAGCGTATGAATTTGTTATGAATTTCTGAAGTTATTCAAAATTTACCAAAATCTGAGATTTATGAGTTGGATGTGTATTTGATGAGATTTTGATGAACTGATGAGTTTATGAGTTGAATTGGAGAGATATGATGATGGTTGTTGATTTTCGGTTGGCCGTATATTAACCGTTATGTCTCCGGTTCGAGAATTTCCAAGTTTTTTTTAAGTTTGTTTAAGTTTGTTTCGATTTGAGTTGAATTAATGATTTTGAGTAATTATGCATCTCCTTACAGATTTTTTTGAGGGTTGTTGAATTCATATTATTCAGAAGTCGAACCGATAAAGAGTTAATTGTGATAGGTAATGAGTTTTACTTTGAGTATTTGATTGTGTTTGAATAGATTTTGATTTAAATCTCTTGATTGTAATCGTCCAGATTTGGAGCACCTTTTATCGAGAAAAATGTATAAGATGACATCGAATTGAATGAGGATGAATACTCGAGATAGAGTTGAATATCGAGTTCTTTGAAATCACATACTTGTATGATTTCTTGTTTATGAGATAGAACTTGAATTTGTTGAGTGATTATATGCTCTTATTTGAATTGATATTAAATGATGTAGTTGAATGTAGTTCGATTCATAATTGCATTCATATTGAGCCTATATTCTTGATTTGATATGGTTGAGTCGCCTAGTTTTGAATTAGATGATTTGGGAACTATATTTGAGTGGCCTCGGATGTCGAGTTACTTCTAGAATCTGAATACTCTTTATAGTTGCACCAAAGTATAGGGGATTGAGATACATGACACCACCCCGATTGAGAGTGTATATGGGTTTGTTACGAGATATTGTCCTCGGGATCCCAACAGAAGAAACGCGATTCCTTTGATTATCCGATTTGATAATTTTGATTTTTAAAGACATGCATTTCATCTTTAATTATTGTCAAAAATTATTGATGTATATCATGATTTTGATATATTATTTGATATTGCATGTTATGTTGCTTTTACTGGGATTTATACTCACCGGAGATATCCGACTGTTGCTTTGCTTTGTATGTGTGCATGGTAACAGGTGGGGCAGGAGCTGGTCAGAGACGTCAGGATTAGCTCGAGAATGAATGATACATGTGAGGCGTCGGTTTAGAGTCGAATAGCGTGTCGAACTTGTTTATATTTATAAGTTGTATAACTTGTATCGAAACATGTTTAGAACTTGAATTGTCCAGAATTTATGTTGAATTTGGGTATTTTATGAAAGCATGATTTTATTGTTGATTTATGATGTTGCATGTATTTTTATGCCCCAAGTTTAATTGAGTTGATAGCATGTTGAAAATCTAGTTTGGGAACCCTTGTTATTATTCCTGCCCAGAGTTCTCGCGCTTGAGCGAGTGCAGAAAGGCAGTGTGCCTTGGTAAGGGCAGGCTCGAGTGAGAGGAAATCTCGCTCGAGCGCGAGTTGTGCTACCGAGAGGGCATTTACCGGGCGCGCTTGAGAAAGCGCAAATCTCGCTCGAGCGAGCCAGCCTTTTTTGAAAAAAAAAATTAGTTTTCTTTGCTTGATTTATTTGGGCAATTGATTCGATGTATGATTTTATTATTCGAGAATACATGATTAGAACCGAGATCCTCACATTAAGTGGTATCAGAGCGATAAGTTTCTTGGAATGAATTAGAAGTGAACGGGGTGATCGAGTCCGCTTGATTTAATTATTCGCATGAGATTGAATTCTTTAATTGATTATATGAATTTTATGCGAGCATTCTTCATTATTTTAAGAATTATTTGAATTACATGATTTTGTTATATAAATTATGAAGCATGATTATTTGATATAAACTGTAAAGCATGTATGATTTGAGTTATGAATCAAACTTGTTCCGAATTTGATTACTCTTGAGATCGAATGAGTATGCCAAACAGATATTGATGGACAACGAATTGTTGAATTTGAGATTATGAGATATTAGTGTCCTAATCTTTTAATTATCAGATATGCCTCCTCGACGAGTGTTAAACAGACAACAACCAGTGGTAACCCCTCCGAATGAACAATGCAGTATTGCAACTGATCAAATGGATGTCACTCCGACATCGATGAAAACCTTACTGAAGAGGTTTCAGTCTTTCAAACCACTGACATTGAAGGGAACAAAAAATGCAGTTGATTGTGAAAGTTCGTTGGAAGATATCGATCAATTGTTTGAATCTCTTGACTACACTGATGATCGTCGAATCCTTTTGGTTGTGCATCAACTTCAGGGTATTGAAAAAGTTGGTGGATTACGACGAAAAGCCCTAGAGAATCGAGGTACGACTATTTCCTGGAGTACGTTTAGAACTGAATTCTTTCAGCGTTTATTTTCAGTATTTTACATAAAAGATAAAGGGGCTGAATTTGCTACATTGAGGCAAGGGAATTTGAATATCGAAGAGTATGTGGCCAAGTTCTCTAGTCAGTTGAGATTTGCACCGCATATAGCTGATAATGAAGAGTCCAAAACTTATCAGTTCATAAATGGACAGAATCCTGATGTCTTTACTTTGGTGAATACTGGAAGGCTCGATAATTTTGCTGATTCAATGAATCAAGCCAAAGGAGCCGAAGCAGGTTTGATGAAACAACGAGGAGCTCAGTTTGTACCTCAGCAGCCGAGACAGTTTCAGAATCAGCCGTCTCAGTTTCAGAACCAGTCACCAAGATATGAGGGAGGTAACAGTGGCAGTAGCAGAAGAAATTATTTTCGATCGAAGGGTAAACAATTCAAGAAGCCAGGGAGCAGTTCTTATAGTTCCAGTGGCTCGAAGCAGTTTGGTTCTAGACAAAGTTCTAGTTCTTCAGGTTTGTCTTGCAAAAAGTGTGGAGGTCGCCACCTCAGTGAGCATTGTAGAGGAATCTTTGGAAGCTGCCATATTTGTCATCAGACTGGACACTTTGCTAGAGTGTGTCCTCAACGTGGTTCTGAACGATCTCAGAGTGGGAGTTTTTCTAGACCGATAGCTCAGCTTGAAAGGCAAGCTTCTGCAGTTCACTCCTTTCAGCCACAACAACAGAATCAACAAGGAGGTAACCAGAATGTGAATCAACCTCCAAGGCAACAGGCACGAATCTTTGCACTCACCAAAGATCAGGCTCAGGCTGCACCCGATGATGTTATAGCAGGTAACTGTTTCCTCTCAATTTATCCTGCTCATGTATTGATAGATACTAGTGCATCCCATACTTTTATCTCTGAAAAATTTGTTATGATGCATTATTTGCCTTCTGAGCCTTTGCCTGTTGTAGTTGCTATTACTTCACCCTTGGGTGATGGAATTGTTTCTCTGAGATTAGTCAGAAACTGTTAACTTCAATTTGAAGAGAATGTGATTAAACTCAACTGTATCGTACTTGTGTTATCAGATTTTGATTGTATTGTTGGTATAGATGTTTTAACCAAGTACAAGGCTACCGTAGATTGTTTCCAGAAAGTGGTCAGATTCAGACCAAAAATGAAAAATGAATGGAAATTTTACGGAATGAGTTCTTGATCCAAGATTCCTTTGATATCTATTTTATCGATGACCCATTTGTTACAAAAAGGTGCAGAAGGATTCTTAGTATATGCAATTGATGTATTGAAATTTAGCCCCGAATTGGTTGATATATCAGTGGTTAGAGAGTTTTCTGATGTCTTTTCGGATGAGATTCCTGGATTGCCTCCAACTCATGAGATCAAGTTCAGCATTGAATTGATGTCAGGTACGCAACCGATTTCCATAGTTCCTTATCGAATGACACCTGTTGAGTTGAAAGAATTGAAAGAACAGCTAGAAGATTTGCTGGCCAAGGGTTACATCAGACCAAGTGTTTCACCTTGAGGCGCTCTAGTTTTGTTGGTGAGAAAGAAAGATGGATCTATGCGACTCTGTATCGATTACCGTCAACTGAACAAAGCTACGGTAAAGAATAAATATTCATTGTCTCGAATAGATGATCTGTTTGACCAATTGCAGGGTTCATCTGTTTATTCCAAGACTGATCTGAGGTCGGGATATCCTCAGTTGAGAGTTCGAGAGGAAGATGTTCCTAAAACCGCATTCAGAACGAGGTATGACCATTTCGAGTTTATAGTCATGCCGTTTGGATTGACAAATGCTCCGGCAATATTTATGGGTCTTATGAACCGAGTCTTTCAGATAGGGGTGTAAATTCCGGTGGGTCGGGTGAGTTCGGGTTGGGTTGAAAAAAATAATTCTTAAAAATTCGTCAACCCGAACCCGACCCAAACCCGAACCAACCCGAAAACGCCTAACCCGAACCCGACTATTCCGGCTAACCCGATCAACCCGAACCAACCCGATTTTATTTTTTAACAAAATAATTAAATAAAAATTTAAAACACACAATAATAATATTAATATTTAATTTAATCACATAATAACAAAATCTAAGTTTATATATAATTTAAATTTGAACTTTTAGTTGTAGAAAATTTAAAGTATACTTATTAAAAAAATAAAAAATCATTTTTAAAAATAAAAATTGTTCAAAATAAACATGAAATGACGAAAATCTATTATATCAATATACAATAATTTTTTAAAAAACATACAACGTATAAAAATGTAGTAAATCTATCTTAATGTTATATAAAAATTATAATAATTAAAAGTTTCAGGTCATTTCGTGTTAACCCAGGTTGACCCGAACCCAACCCGAACCCGATTAATTTTTTTGGGTTAGATTTTGGGTCAAACCGATTCGACCCAAACCCGAAAAACCCCAACCCGAACCTGATATTTTTCGAGTCGACTCGTGTCGGGTTGGCGGATTGGGTTGAGTTTTGACACCTCTACTTTCAGAAGTATTTGGATGATTTTGTGATAATCTTTATTGTTGATATTCCTATATATTCCGAGAATCGTATTGTTCATGTAAAACACTTGAGAATCGTTTTGCAGACTTTGCGTGCTGAACAGTTGTTTGCTAAACTATCGAAGTGCGAATTCTGGTTAGATCGAGTTGTTTTTCTCGGTCATATCTCCAGAGATGGAATTTCTGTTGATTCTAGCAAGATTGAGGCAGTAATGAATTGGCATAGACCGACATCTGTGCTAGAGATTCGAAGTTTTATGGGTTTAGCTGGTACTATCGAAGATTCATTGAAGTATTTTCCTCTATTGCAAAGCCGATTACTCAGCTAACTCAGAAAAATGCGCCTTTTGTCTGGACTGAAGTTTGTGAGGCCAGTTTTGTTGAATTGGAGAAGAGATTGACCAGTGCTCCAGTGTTATCTATTCGTTTAGGTACTGGTAATTTTATTGTATATTGTGATGCTTCTCATAGAGGTTTGAGATGTGTTCTTATGCAGAGAAAACATGTGATAGCATATGCATCGAGGCAGCTCAAGCCACACGAGATCAGATATCCTATTCATGATCTTGAGCTTGCATCTATCGTGTTTGCTTTGAAGATATGACGTTACTACTTGTATGGTGAGACCTTTGAAATCTTTTCTGATCATAAAATCTTGAAGTATTTGTTTTTGCAGTCTGAATTGAATATGAGACAGAGAATATGGTTAGATCTGCTGAAGGATTTTGACTATGAAATCAAGTATTATCCGGGGAAATCGAATGCAGCTGCTGATTCCTTGAGCCGAAAGATTTGTTCTCTATCTTTATCTACTATTGGTGTTTCTCATTTGATCTTTGATTGTTGTACTTCTGGTTTAGAGTTTGAGATAGATAGGAGATTTATCAGAGTTTTTGCTATTCAAGCCGAACTAGAGTTATTTGTGAAGATCAAAGAAGCACAAAAATCTGATCCGAGTATTCAGAGTTCGATAGAGAAAGTCAGATCTGGACACCAGTCTGAATTCCAGGTTAGTGATGATGCTTTGTTTGTGAATAATCGTATTGTTGTGCCCGATGTTTCATAATTGAGACAACGAATCTTGCGAGAGGCACATTGCAGTCGATTTAGCATTCATCCAGGTGGCCGACAAATGTTCAATGATTTGAGAAATCAATTCTCGTGGAAAAAAATGAAGAGCGATGTTACGAAGTTTGTGACCCGATGTTTGAACTGTCAACATGTGAAAGTAGAGAGAAAGAGATCAGGTGGTCTGTTGCACAGTTTATCTGTTTCAGAGTGGAAGTGAGATCACATTTCAATAGATTTTGTCACAAAGCTACCACGATCAGTCCGAGGTTGCGATGCTATTTGGGTAGTGATTGACAGATTGAAGAATCTGCTTATTTATTCCATACAGAATGTCGTACAGTCATGACCAAATGACCAATATCTATGTCAGAGATGTGGTAAGATTGCATGGTGTGTCTAATATATCGTTTCAGACCAAGACCCTAGGTTTACTTCTCACTTTTGGCACAGTCTTCAAGAGACACTTGGTACTCGATTGCATCTGAGTACATCATATCATCCTCAAATCGAAGTACAATCAGAGCGGACGATTCAAACTTTAGAGGATATGCTACGAGCCGTAGTGTTGGATTTTGGCACTAGTTGGCAAGATTCGTTACCTCTTGTTGAATTTTCGTACAACAACAGCTATCAGATGAGTATCGGAATGGCTCCTTTCTAAGTGTTGTACGGGAAGAAATGCAAATATTCTCTGTATTGGGATGATATTTCTAAGTCACATGATGTAGGACCAGTTATTGAAACGACCCTAACATGTAGCTTAATTAAATAAATGAGAAAAGGGAATTTTGGAGTATTATTATTATTATTATTATTATTATTATTATTATTATTATTATTATTATTATTATTATTATTATTATTATTACCATAATTATTATAGGAAATTTTTTTTAAAAAAAATTTGCCATGACTTATCTGTAAATTCTTAACTCGACCTTGTCTCAACTCAGCATTTCAAAATAAAAAGAAAGACTTACAAAAGATAAGAGATATAACACGATAAACATAAAAATCTGTTTGGGTACAATCCCAACAACAAATAAGTGAGAAGGGAATAACAAGTTTACATGACTAGTAACAAATGCAGGGAATCACATCCTGCTAACAACTGGAATGTACACAAATGTAAACAATTCTTTATTACAGACATCTCTAATGCAGAAAAGTAAAGGAAGTGACAATCATTGGGTGTACTCTGCCAGATGATATCAACCCTGGTAATCCTGCCCCTAGGTCACTGAGAAATCATCCTCACCTGCACCAAGCAGATGTAGTGAGCCTAAAGACTCAACAAGAATATGGGGGGTGAAATAACGAATAATAAATATACATGCACATTGTAGTGACCCGCACCGTGATCACCTACTAATCAGAACTTAAGCATGCAATTAATCAATAAAATAATCTTAATCAGAGAAACTGCGGAATTAAAGTAAGTCAAATACCAGATAAGCAAAACCTAGTGGTCAACCCCGCTATCCAGCCTTGGTCACCACCTAACCTCCCTGTCTCCGGAGAACTACCTGCAACTGCCCCATGGAATAGGGCAACCAGCCAACAGAAAAATAACCGGAAGTGAGCCTAACATGCTCAGTACGAGAGTATGAGTATACACTATTATATGCGTATGAATGCAAATGAACTGGGTACCAAGACACTCAGGTCAAGAAACTAGCTCATAGACCGGGCTCAGGGTATATAGCATGCTGCACCGTGGCATCAGGAGGTGACTCATATACCCAGTGGATAATGGTGACCTGATACTAGTACATATGTCCAACCATCACGGTGACCTGACATAAGACTTACGTATCCAATCATCCATAAACTCGTAGGGTGAGCGCCCTACTACAGGATACCTCTAAGGTAAAGGCTCAATATGCTCATGTATGCAACATACATTCATGACATGCTGTATATAAATGCATATAAAACATGCAATCACATAATCCATGAAAATACATAATACATGCATACTCAATCTGGATATCTCGAATAATACTTCCGTACCTTACTAAGGCAGATCCTAGAAGCTCCCATCTAGGTCCAAGCCTACCATGAAACACTACAACATAAATAACCATGCATTACCTAGCATGCCAAACATAATCTACTAGGCTCTAAAAGCCTTAATTAAACTATAGCCTACTCCCTATTTACTATAGGGAAACAAAGCCATACATTCGTCCGTCGTCAGCCCGCTGATGTCGCATGCCCTAGAGCCTGGGCATAGTCTAGCCACGACCCTTGGATGCCACGTCAGAGCTCCGCTGCCTCGCTGCTATTGCGGTCACTGTCCGCTATAAAAAAAATACTGTTTTCTACTCCAACTCTTAAAGAAAGATTCCCGAAGCCCTTAAAATAGAGCCATTACTGGGAGACGAGAGGAATTTTCACTTCAACAATGAGGGGTTCAGACCCCTATTTATAAGCGAAGTTCGGACGGTCCGAACTGCCACTTGTCCGAGCCATTTTGGCACCTGGGCTCTGCTGAGTTCGGACGGTCCGAACTGGTTCGGATGGGCCGAACTGGTTCGGAGGGTCCGAACTGTTTTGGTCTTTCCGAACTCATTTTTGGACCCCCGGGACCTACCCTATCATTTTCGGACGTTTCGGATCTGATTTTTCACTTATTTTCACCAAATAAGGACTCCTTAAACATATTTTGACACTTTTAAAATTATATGTCATTTTTTAACATGTTTAAAATCACTTAATCTTGTAAAATAAAACCGGGCTACTACACACAATTAAAAATAGCTTATACTGAAAATACATTGTCATTTCTTAACTGAAACTCTAGAAAAGAGAGTAATTTGAAAACCTCACATGCAAGACTGAATCTAATTGACTTAAACTGAACTAAACTGCAAATGCATAGCAAGACTGAACATGTGAACTGAATAGACTTAACTGAAAACTAATAAAATAAACTATAAGCTGATAATCTGAACTGTAAACTGATAAACTGAACTGTAAACTGATAAACTAAACTGTGAACTTAGATCCTTGATTATGGCCCTTTTATAAAGTTTTTGATCGATCAATGGCTGCAGTATACTATGCCGGCAAGACGCCGAGATCTCTCCCAACGCGACATTGCCCCTTACTATATGATTTTTTGAGGATCCGGATTCTAATCATCTAAGCGAAATAAATCATTTAATAATCGACAGAAAGTTCGAACCAAAAAGTTCAAGAATTTTTTTTAAAGGCATGCACGGACCCCGTGCACCTTCCGTCCCCGGGTCCATGCATTACTCTGTAGCCAAGGATTCGGAGGCCACAAAATACACGGACCCCGTGCACCCTCCGTGCAAGGGTCCGTGTATAATCATGCACGAAAAATCAAAACAGAAGCCTACATGGACCCATGCACGGATGCATGTCCGGGGTCCGTGCATGAACAATTTCCAACAATTTCAAAATGCGAAGGTACACGGACCCTCACCCGAACCTAGGCACGGGGTCCCTGCCCTGCTATTTTTCTGAAAAAAATAAACTTAGCAGCAGATCATGAAATTCCAAAAATCCATTCGAATTCTAAAATCTTAAAATTCAACATGCATAAATTCAATACATGATAGTTCTAAGTTGTACCAAACTCAAACGAGTAGAACATGCATCAACTCTAGGTTTGAAAATTCAAAAACAACTAGTACAACAAGTTCGAATACAAAACGACTCTAAACCAAGCCCTAACTTCTATCGTCAAAATCCCCAGTCTAGTTGTGCTGCCTCTGATGCGAACCTGCCCAATCTGTTGGCAAGCACACATACAAATACAAGACAACAGCCGGATAAATCCGATGAGAATAAAATTCCCAGTAAAAGAGACATAACATATAATTCACATAATATATATCAAATCATGATATACATAACAACAAGACAGAAAATTTAAGTAGTATATCAACAACTCAATTTGAAATGCATTACAATGCAATGCATGTATTTAAAACAATATTATCAACTTGGATAATCAAAAAATCTTGTTTTTTCTTTTGGGATCCCGAGGTCAAGATATCACAACAACTCACCGACTCTCCCAATCAAGGTGGATGATGCATATCTCATTCCTCTAGACTCTGGAGCAACTATATAGAGTTTTCAGGCCATTGGAGTGACTCGACGACCAATGCCACTTGATTACAGTTCCCAAAACATCTAATAAAAACTTGAGAGACTCCGCCCTTTTTAAATCAATTGTTCTGGCTCATTATGAATGCAATGATAACAGTAATACATTAAGACACTGTATGGTTTGAGTGATAGGATAAGTAATACATATATAAATAATATAATATAATTAAAAAATAAATAAAAAATAATAGTTAATATATTATTTGATTTGATGAATATATTATAATTTATTTGATTTAATTGATGTAAAATTAATAATTAATAGATGAATAAATAATATGATGAGAATAACGCGAGATTGGATGAGATAAGTTATACATAGATTAATAATACACCAAAGCAAACAATGGCTAAGAGATTTAACTCAATGCATTTAATCAACCTAAACAGGTAATCATGCATGTATGTGATTTAGGGACTCGTGAATAAATCGAAAAACGAGTTTTCACCCCATTTCCAATCAATGTCATCTTTCAGCCGGAGCTCTCTCAGCCGTGATCGCGAATATGTCTTCAGATTGAATTTCTATCGGACGGATCAAGCGGAAACCAAAATCTCAAAGCTTGAATGGGGCGTTAATGGTGTTAGGCGTGATGGAGAAGGAGAGAAGGGAGAAATATGATGAATCACACGCCTTTTCCCCTTTTATATCAAGTCAAAGTTGCCAATTTGCACTTTGGCCCTTGAATTCCTAAAAAATTGCAATCCAGTCCCTTATTGAATATCCATTAAATCCTAAAATTAATTAATCTTTGATTATCAATCTTAATCTCCTAAAGTCTCAATTAGGCTAATTTTGGGGCGTTACAATTCTCCCCCCTCTAAGAACTGATTTCGTCCTATAAATCGAATACAATTCAATCCCAAAAGATAAGAGATAATATCCAAACTGCAGAAAGGATTCACCTCTCCGAAAATAACTCCAAGAAACGCTGTCTCAAATCGGACTCTGTCTCCCAATTCTCTTCTTCAAATCCGTAACAGCTTCACTGCCCTACCACAAACTGAATCGGTTTGTTTCGGAACTGCTCCTAATTTCCGGTCAAAACTCTGAATCGATCGCAGTAACTCGACGACTCACTACAATCGGTCTCGATGGTAGAAGAATATAAGAAGAATCTGGTGATAATCCGCAACAAAAGACGGAAGACACAACGAGAACACCAGAAGAGACCGAAAAAAACAAGTTTGTAGGCAAGATCTCCTATCATCTCCAGACTCTAGTGAGAACAATCAATCTTAGAGACGACTTCTTTTCTTTTTCATATCTGACAAAGCTTCTGGAAGATGAAATATTCAGAGAACACCGGTCTTTCTGATCAAAATATGGAAGTTTGAATCCAGAATTCGAATACTTTGTCTATCTATTCCGTGTTGTCTTCATTCTCATCTGAAAAATCTTCATGTGTCCATACAAACCTCGAATAAATCTGGTCCCAATTCGGGGCACTCAGAAAAATTATCCCAATGCAAATGAGATTTTCATTTCTGTTCGTACAACTCATCAAAAATAATGCCATCAAGATAGTCACCTGATAGCTGTTTTTGTACAAGATCTTCATAGGAGTTAGCGACACTCGTCAGCTAGTGCCAGAATCATGCACCATACTCCAGATCTTATCCTCCCTGGATCAGGGAGTTTCATACCCTCCTCTATCTCGAACCATGGAACTCCAGGGTAAGTAGCAAGATTTACCAAGTTTGATACTAATTGAGCTTCAGAAAAGGCATAGGCCGCTCACCCTCACCTAGCCCAAAAAGGCTGTTTAGATATTGGGTCGGCATAACAATACTTCTCAGCAAAGCCTCTAAGTTTCCAGGTGTCTATTCTGACTGTCCGTCGTTCTGAGGATATTAAACTGTAATCAGATGTAATCGAATAAAAAAAGCCTCTTCGAAGACTATACCAAAAGAAAAAGTACATCAAAGATCTCTGTCTGAAATGACTTAATTCGGTAAACCGAAAAATCTGACAAGGTTTTGACAGATTATCTAACATCTGATCATGTCTGAGGATTATACTGTACGGAAAACAGTAGCAGATTTCATCAATCGACCAAAAATATTCGGATAGAAACTCAACTCAGACTGATCATAGTAGTCTCATGACGAATCCATCGAAACATGATCTCTGTCCCATTCTGAACCAAAATAAACTGAACAACAGACCATCGGGTTGTTCTATCTCTGCTTCTATTAGAACTGACTCTTCAATCATCGTATACCTTTCGATCATCTGAAAGAATACTGAATAGAATGCAATGTGCCAATCTCAAAATATGTTGTCTCGATCAAAAAAATCTGGCACAACAAACGGTTGCTCATAATTAAGGCATTATCTCTGACCTGAAATTCAGATTGGTATCCCACTCTGATTTTCTTCATCGAACTCTGAAAAGAATTAAATCAGATTCTGTACGTTCTTGATCTTCTCAAACAACTCTGAATTGGCTCGAAATCAAAATGCTGATAGACCTCCTATCTGCTTCGAATTCTAAATCGAAAGTGCAACAATCCTCAATCAAGGAGAAATATCGATAGTAGATAAAATAAGAACAGATCTTTTGGCTCAGAGCATCAGCTGCTGCATTCAATTTCTCCAGAAAGAATCAGATTCCAAGTTCAGAGTCTTCAGCAATTCTGTTATCTTCTCTTTCTCAACTTCAGTTCGGACTGTGAAATCATAAATTCGGTCTTCAAGATCAGGAAAGATTTACGGAAATCTCCTCATAAGAAGAAACGATGCCAGATCTTCCAATCAATAAGATCGCTACGAGCTCAAAATCCAGATTCAGAAATTGAGTCTCGAGCGTCTTCAGCTGCCTCGGTGACTAAGCTATCGTGATTCCTTTGAACAAGAATATGCCTCAAATCTCAATAAAAATAAGTTCAATGCACTGAAGATTATCAGTACAGAAAGGAATAAAGAATGCTGAAGCGGCGATCAATCTCTTCTTCAAATCAATAAGAACTGGTCTCAAAAGAGTAAGTCCAGATAGAAAACACATTCTGCTGAGTGATCGGCTTCAAAAAGATAAGAATCCCGCGATAAATCTGGGATAGAAATCATACATATTCCAATCTCAGGTAAGGACGTCGATCCAGAACAATTCATATTAGTTCCGGTCTTGCGGTGATCAACAGAAATTTCACCTCTAGATAAAATGATCGAGGGAAGACAACTCGATCCCATCAGAAATCAGATGTCGATAGAGTAACATATAACTGCTCGGCCCGCAAATCTGTATGACAATTCTCAGATGCTCTGCATGATTAGTACGATTCTCGGTCCGAAAGGACAAGAATATCATCGATAAGAATAGTTACGAATTCAACTAAATACCTCTGAAAGATTCAATTATAAATTCATAAGCACTGCAAGAACGTTTGTCAATTCAAACGGCAAGACAAATTCATAGCGAACATACCTCTTGTTGAGTCCGGTATTAGGAATAAGATATTCTGACCTCAATCCAAGCTGAAGTCAATCTGACGAATCGGGAACAAAACTGGAAGCTCATCCGGCTATATCATTGTCTGCAATTTCTATAGCCACTGGTGTATCAACCAGATCGGGTTGAAAATTCATGACATCAACTGCAACCAACGAGAATTCCTCCGAATAATTCTGTAATAGACGGTTCATATACAGAACAAATATCCAAGAAATCCTTGAATCAAGAATTCTTACCGAAGGATTTCCACTCGTCTATCGACTCGAGTTTGAATCTGACAAATTTCTGAAATATTCCTCGGTTTTCCTGTACTTGGTTAAAATAGTTCAACGGATAATAAAATCCAAATCCGATAAACTAAGTACCATACTGCCCAGTTCAATCTTATTCCCATTAAATCAATGAATTGCGACTATAGTAGCCCAAAAGTTCAACAAAAAGGGAATGCATCAAACTAGATTCCTCAAAAAGAAAGTAAGAGGACTCACCCAAATCTATCAGTCATAAAAGCAGAAAAACCAAAATTCAAACGATTACCTGTTAAGTCATCCTCAGGTGTAGCTCTAGTCTGCGGATCCTTGTTAAGAGCAAAGACTAACGTCTATTGCTTCGGAGGTTGATTCATATTCGGATAACCTCCAGGTCGATTCTGCTGCGGTGGCTGGAAGGAATGAACCACAGGAGCTTGCTGCCCCTGCTGAACCATCGGTCTAAAGGAACTCCCAGTCCGGGATCCAACAGTACCAAACTGAGGACATCTCCTAGCAAAGTGTCCAATCTGATGGCAGATATTGAAACTAACGTAAACTCCAAGACAATGCTCACTGAGGTGTCGACCTCCACAATTATTGCAAAACATTTCTGAAGATCAAGAACTCTGTCTTGAACCAAACTGTTTCGATCCGCCGGAGCTAGAAGAACTGCTCCCAGACTTTTTGAATTGTTTTCCTCTCGGTTGCAAATGATCCCTGGTGGTACTTTCTCTATATCCGGTCGATTTCTGGAACGAGATCTGCCGAAGAAATTCAGCTTCAAACAAACTCCATGAAATAATCGTACATTGATTCTCCAAAGCTTTTTTCCTTGAAATCCACCAACCTTTGGCAATCCCCTGAAGTTGTTACACAACTAACCGAATTCTTTGGTCATTGGTGTATTCCAAAGAATCAAACAACTGATCGATTTATTCTATCCAATTCTGGAACTCCAAGGCATTCTCAGTACTCTCTAGAGTAGGTGGGTTAAACGGCTGAAACCTCATAAGTAAAGCTTCCATATGTGTTGGAGTGGCATCCATTAGTTTAGTCGTAGAAAATCTTGTTCAATCGGAGTTCACTGCTGAATGTTTCCTGTTCAAAATTCATCGAGGAAACATATCTCATATTCAAGAGAATTAGGGCACAAATATGTCAATTTTAGCAATCCCGTGTCCCTAATCTCTGTTCAAAATTTTCATTCCATCTCAGGAATATTCAAGTATGCATTTCTAATATAACATGCTTTATAATTTAAATCACAAAATCATGTAATTCAAATAGTTCATGGAATAATAAAGCAGACTCTCATGACATTTAAATACTCATTTAAATAATTCAATCACATGCGAGAATTCAATTCATGCGGGCTCGATCTACCCCGCTCGCTCTAATTCAAACCAATATCTTATCTCTCTGATACCACTTAATGTGAGGACCCGGATTTTGATCATTTAATCGAAATAAATCATTTAATAATCGACAGAAAGTCCGGACCGAAAAGGTCTAGATTTTTTTTAAAGGAATGCACGGACCCCGTGCACCTTCCGTGCCCGGGTCCGTGCATTACTCTATAGCCAAGGATTTGAAGGCCACAAAATACACGGACCCGGTGCACCCTCCGTGAAAGGGTTTGTGCTTAATCATGCACGAAAAATCAAGACAGAAGCCTACACGGACCCATGCATGGATCCATTTTTGGGGTCCGTGCATGAAAAATTTCCAACAATTTCAAATTGCGAAGGTACACGGACCCTCACCCGGACCTAGGCACGGGGTATGTGCCCCTGCTATTTTTTTGAAAAAAATAAACTTAGCAGCAGATCATGCAATTCCAAAAATCCATTCAAATACTCAAATCTTAAAATACAACATGCATAAATTCAATACATGATAGTTCTAAGTTGAACCAAACTCAAACGAGTAGAACATGCATCAACTCTAGGTTCGAAAATTCAAAAACAACTAATACAACAAGTTCGAATACAAAACGACTCTAAACCAAGCCCTCACTTCTATCGTCAAAATCCCCAGTCTAGTCATTCTGCCTCTGACGCGAACCTGCCCAACCTGTTGCCAATCACACATAAAAATACAAGACAACAGCAGGATAAATCCGGTGAGAATACAATTCCCAGTAAAAGAGACATAACATATAATTCACATAATATATATAAAATATTGATACACATAACAACAAGACATGCAATTCAAGTATTATATCAACAACTCAATTTGAAATGCAATACAATGCAATCAATGTCTTTAAAACAAGATTATCAAATCGGATAATCAAGAAATCTGGTTTCTTCTTTTGGGAACCCAAGGTAAAGATATCACAACAACTTACCGACTCTCCCGATCGAGGTCGATGATGCATATCTCATTCCTCTAGACTTTGGAGCAACTATAGAGAGTTTTCAGGCCATTGGAGTGACTCGACGACCAATGCCACTCGACTACAGTTCCCAAAACGTCTAATAAAAACTTGAGCGACTCCGCCCTTTTTAAATCAATTGTTCTGGCTCATTATGAATGCAATGATAATAGTAATACATTAAGAGATTCAACTCAATGCATTTAATCAACCTAAACAGGTAATCATGCATGTATGTTATTTAGAGACTCGTGAATAAATCGAAACACGAGTGTTCACCCCATTTCCAATCATTGTCGTCTTTTACCTTTTTTTTGATTCGACGTAGCTGCAATTCTGGACGAGCTACAGGAATAAGAATTTCCAATTCAAATTCTATTCAATCTAAATTCGAAGAGTAGAATCAACTCGATACCAAACCTCGATCAACTCTTCAACGATTCGACTTCTGCCAATTCTGAACTCCACGATCTTCAACCAAATCTGTACGGAGATATAAAACAACCCAATACCAATCCATTCAATTCAAATTAACTCAAAGACTTAATTCCAACTCCTAAATCCAAAAATCTCAAACCGGCGGCATAACAACTATAATATGATCAACAAAAAATCACAGACATCAATTTAACGATCCAATACAACTCCCAACATCAATAATTCATCTAAAACAAAGCAATTCAAACAAATCTAAAAACACAACTTTTCGAATTATTGATAGGAGTCGTTTTTGTGCGTTATTTTGCATGTTTTGTATTTGTTTTGCATTCGTTTCATTTAAGTTGTGTCTGTTCTTTACCATTCTTGTTCTGTTTTCTTTTTTTATTGTGTTTGTAGTCACTCCTTTGGTTTATTTATTTATACTACAAGAAATCACTAGGAAATGCTGATTTATAGTGAGAAGGCGATGCACGTATGAGGCCGTGAGGAAAGCTAGAGACGAACTTTATATTTCTGGAAAAAGACAAGGCACCCGGGCGGCACTTTTCTACTGCCCGAGCGCACACCCGTTTGAAGAAAAGTTCTCGAGGCAGAGGACAGGGCACTCGAGCAGCTGTTTTCTACCGCTCGGGCGCCCGCGCGTAATTTTGGGAAATATTTTATTTCGGGTATTTGGTTTGACGAGGACTCTTGGGCCATATAAATAGGATTTTCTTAGATGGTTTGGAGGGTTGGAGACACGCACAGACACAGGAGGAGGCGGCTAGGAGATTGAAGATTTCTCATCTTCGTTGGGAGTTTTTCTCTTCATCTTTTCTGAATTTTTATGCAAAACACTTTTTAGATTGAATTTTGTAATGACGTTAAGTAGCTAAACTTTTATTTTGTTGGAATCAAGGGGATCCGAACCCCGAAACACTGTAGTGTGATTGAATCACCGGACGTATTGAGATTGGATTTATGTTTATAATTGATTTTATCATGTGTTTTTCTCTATGTTGATGATTAGCTACCCTTAACATAGATTCGTAAATTGTGAATTGCTGTCGAGAGATAGGTTCATAGTTAGGACGAAGGATAGAATCCATGGACTTAAAATATGCATAGAGATATGGTATTTAGTACATGTTGATAGCCATAGACCCAGGTTGAAAGCTATAGAATTCATAGAACGCAAAGAAATCGGTCGTGATAAATAATTAGAGAGATTTAATTGTTTCACTAATTTGATTAGTTTGGCATAACCTCGAGAGAGAGTGTCAATGTTACTGGAATTTCTGTCAAACTTATGCGCATTAATTAAGTTCCAATCGTCCAGTTCAATTAGGGGGAAGGTGAACCGAAATTCCAACAAAATCTTTTCAAAATTGTTATTTTTCAGTCGTGAAAATTGGTTTCTTGGTTGTGAAATTTATTTTTATTTACTTTGAGTTCTTAGTATTAAGTGTTAAATAGAATTCAAAAATCAACTTTTTGATACTTTGTGTAGTAAAAAATTAAAGAAACAAATTATTATTGTTAGTCCCTGAGGACGATACTCGTACTCAGTACATTTTATTATAACTTGAATCGTGCACTTGCGATTATTTCGACAGGAACTGAGAGATTTTTATAGCAAATTTGAGTGTTATTTTTTCGTCGATCAAGTTTTTGGCGCCGTTGCCGGGGACTATTGAGATTTTAATTTGTTTTATTTGATTTTTCTCTATTACAATTTTAATCACTCTTTTCCATCTGTGAACTGCAGGATTCTCTTGCAGTGCATGCGAAACTCATCTGAAGAACTAGTGCCTTTTGATCCAGAAATCGAGAGAACTTTTCACAGAAGAAGAAGGCAAAAACAAGAAGAAATGGAAGAAGAACAAGAACAAGAACAAGAACAACCAGTTTACAGATCCATGATGGATCTCGCCTTGCCAAACATCGAAAGTTCTAGACCAAGCATCATCAGGCCAACTGTAGCGGCAAATCACTTTGAGATAAAACCTGCTATTCTTCAAATGATTCAGAACACACTTCAATTTGGCGGGACTGTCATTGATGAACCATATGTGCACCTCACAAATTTTCTGGAAATTTGTGATACATTCAAGATACATGGAGTTTTTGATGACGCTATTCGTTTGCGTTTATTCCCTTTTTCACTACGAGATAAGTCAAAAGCATGGCTGACAAATTTACTTGCAGGTTCCATCATTATTTGGGATGATCTGGCGAAATCTTTCCTCACCAAATACTTTCCACCATCTAAGTCAATGAAGCTAAGAGCTGACATCACAACTTTTTCCCAAGGAGAACAGGAAACTTTTTATGAAGCATGGGAGCGCTACAAAGATCTACTAAGGAGATGTCCACACCGCCAATTACCAGATGATCTTGTGGTACAAACTTTTTATTATGGTCTTTCTCACTCTAATCGTACCATGTTAGATGCAGCTGCAGGTGGAAATTTACTGCAAAAATCGTCAGAGGATGGTTATGAATTAATTGAGGAAATGTCATCTAGTAGCTATCACCCTTTATCTGAAAGGAGTGCAGCCCAAAAATCTAATGGAATTCATCATGTTGATGCATTCACATCAGTGTCCGCTCAACTTGAAGTCATGAACAAGAGAATTGAGGAACTGAGTGTAGGAAACTCTGTGATGCGAGTTCAAGAAGTGTGGTGTGAAAAATTTGGCGCAGAACATTTCACAAAAGACTGTCAAACATTTTCTCAACCAGAGGGAGTTATGGCAAGTCACATGGGAAATCAAAATCGCCCAAGGAATGACCCATTCTCGAACTCCTATAATCCAGGGTGGAGACAGCATCCCAATTTCTCGTGGGATGGACAGAATAATAAACCATATGGGAATCAGAACTACGACAGACAGCCTCAAGAAGGGAAATCGAGTTTAGAGCAGATGATGCAGCAATTTATATCATCTACTGAAACCCGGATGCAGAATCAAGATGCCTCGATAAAGAATCTGGAGAATCAGATAGGGCAATTGGCCAAAACAATTTCCAGCAGAGATCAGGGTACCTTGCCGAGTGACACGGAGAAGAATCCGAAGGAGCAGGTAAAAGCAATTGAACTGAGGAGTGGAAAGACATTAGAGCCTGCACCACAGATCGAGAAAGATCCAGAATTGGCTACATCAGAAAACATTTCAGTTAAGTCATCTATCCCAACACGTTTACCCACTTCACAAGCAAAAATTGTTGTGCCACCACCTTTTCCTGCAGCTCTGAAGAAGGCAAAACTAGATTCTCAGTTTGGAAAATTCCTGGAAGTATTCAAGAAATTGAATATTAATATTCCCCTCGCCGATGCACTGATGCAAATGCCAAGCTATGCGAAGTTCTTAAAGAAGATCCTCTCCAACAAGAGGAAACTGGAGGAGCATGCAATGATTAGTCTGACTGAGAATTTCTCAGCACTGGTGCAAAATAAAATCCCATTAAAGCAAAAAGATCCAGGAAGTTTCTCTATCCCTTGTGTGATTAATGATATTCAATTTCATAAAGCTTTATGTGACTTGGGTGCTAGTATAAATCTAATGCCTTACTCTGTGTTTAGGAAATTGATCTTGGGAGAACCAAAGTCCACCAGAATGTTGTTACAACTGGCGGACAGATCCATCAAATATCCACGGGGGATAATCGAGGACGTGCTTGTAAAAGTGGACAAATTCATCTTCCCCGTGGACTTCGTGGTACTAGATATGGAAGAGGATTTGGACATGCCACTCATATTGGGTAGACCTTTCCTGGCAACAGGAAAGGCACTAATTGATGTCCAGAAGGAAGAGTTGTTGTCGAGAGTGGGAGAAGAGAAAATTTCGTTTGACGTTTTTAATGCTTTAAAATTTTCTCAGAATAATGAAGAATGTTTTCAACTGGATGTATTAGACTCACTGTTATTTGATTATGTGCAGGATACTTTTCAGGAACCATTAGAAGCTGCACTTATATCTGAGCATGTGGACGATCTCAGTGACGAAATTGAAGAGATGACTACATATTTGAATGACAACCAGTCATGGAGAAGAGGTGGAAAGCTTAGACTTGAAGACCTTGGTGACCGGAAGGATTTAGTCCTCCAGAGACCAAGCCTTGAGGAGCCACCTACTGTGGAATTGAAACCATTACCTTTCCATCTCAAATATATGTTTTTAGGTGAAAATGATAAATTACCTGTCATAATATCTTCTTCTTTGACAGGTGAGATGGAGGCCAGATTAATGGAGGTGCTCAAGAAACACAAGAGTGTGTTTGCCTGGAAAGTGGCGAATATCAAAGGAATCAATCCATCCATATGCATGCACAAGATTTTAATGGAAGAGAGCATCAACCCATTGGTCCAACCACAAAGGAGATTGAATCCAAAAATGCAGGAAGTTGTCAAAGCTAAAACGATCAAACTTCTGGATGCAGGTATCATTTATCCTATATCTGATAGTCCATGGGTGAGTCCGGTGCAGTGTGTACCAAAGAAGGGGGGAATTACTGTCATACAGAATGAGAATAATGAACTGATGCCCAATAGGACGGTTACAGGTTGGCGTGTGTGCATAGACTATAGAAAACTAAATGACGCAACCCGTAAGGATCATTTTCCTCTCCCCTTCATTGATCAAATGCTAGAGAGACTGGCTGGGTATGAGTTTTACTATTTTTTAGATGGGTATTCAGGGTAAAATCAAATAGCGATTGCACCTGAAGACCAGGATAAAACGGCTTTCACTTGCCCATATGATACGTTTGCCTATAGACGTATGCCTTTCGGGTTGTGTAACGCTCCTGCTACTTTTCAGAGATGCATGACTGCCATTTTTCATGATATGGTCGAAATTTTTTTAGACATTTTCATGGATGATTTCTCTATTTTCGGTCAATCTTTTGATGCATGTCTGCATAACTTGAATTATGTTTTAATGAGATGCGAGGAGACAAATTTGATGCTGAACTGGGAGAAGTGTCATTTCATGGTGACAGAAGGTATAGTATTGGGTCACCGAATTTCTGAACAGGGGATTGAGGTGGACAGGGCCAAGGTGCACGTTATTTAAAATTTGCCTCCACCTACAACAGTCAAGGGAGTCAGAAGTTTCCTAGGCCACGTCGGTTTCTACCGGTGGTTTATTAAGGATTTTTCAAAAATTGCCAAACCTCTTTCTTCTTTGCTAATGAAAGATGCCCCTTTTGACTTTGATTCAAATTGTTTGCAGGCCTTTGAAGTGTTGAGAGAAAGACTGGTGACTGCACCAATACTGACATCACCGAACTGGGATCTCCCATTTGAGGTAATGTGCGATGCAAGTGACTCTGTTGTTGGCGCAGTGCTTGGCCAACGAATAGACAAGGGATTCCGAACTATCTACTACGCTAGTAAGACTCTAAATGAAACTCAACTAAATTATGCCACTACTGAAAAAGAGCTGCTAGCTGTAGTATTTGCACTGGAAAAATTTCATTCATACCTTGTACTCTCCAAAATCACAGTATACACAGATCACTCTGCTATTAAGCACTTGTTGACGAAGAAAGATGCCAAACCTAGACTGATTAGATGGATCTTACTTCTGCAAGAATTTGATTTAGAGATCAGGGATAAGAAGGGTGTTGAAAATGTAGTAGCTGATCATATGTCTAGATTAGAATGCATTACTGATGGTGCACAAACTGAAATAGAAGACATAGATGATTGGTTCCCTGATGAAAAAATTTTTGCCATAGAAAGCTCACCATGGTATGCCAATTTTTCTAATTATATGGTCACAAGCACACTCCCACATAATCTGTCTTTCCATCAAAAGAAAAAATTTCTATCAGATGTAAAGCACTATTTTTGGGAGGAACCTTTTTTGTTTAAAATATGTGCTGACTCGATGATCCGGAGATGTGTGGCGGAAGGAGAAATGCAAAGCATCCTCAGTCATTGTCATGATCGTGAGGTAGGTGGCCATGCTGGGCCAGTCAAAACAACATCAAAGGTACTTGAATGTGGGTTCTATTGGCCAAATCTCTTTAAGGATGCACGCTTGTTTGTCTTAGCTTGTGATAGATGTCAGCGGACAGGTAATATCTCAAACCGAAATGAAATGCCTTTAAATAATATCATTGAGTTTGAGATATTCGATGTATGGGGAATCGACTTCATGGGACCATTTCCAATTTCTTTGACAAAAAAATACATTTTGGTCGCAGTCGATTATGTTTCAAAATGGGTATAGGCTGAAGCTTATGCGACAAACGATGCACAGGTTGTACTGAAATTTTTGAAGAAAAATATCTTTAATCGGTTTGGTACACCCCGTGCAATCATTAGTGATGGTGGCACCCACTTTTGTAATAAACTTTTTGACAAACTCTTAAAAAAATATGGTGTCAAGCATAAAGTCTCTACCCCATATCACCCCCAGACCAGTGGCCAAGTGGAAGTGTCCAATCGAGAAATCAAACAGATTTTGGAGAAAAGTGTGAATACTAATCGGAAAGATTGGGCACTTCGACTTGATGATGCCTTATGGGCCTATAGGACATCGTTTAAAACACCTATAGGCACTTCCCCTTATAGACTGTTATTTGAAAAGGCATGCCATTTACCTGTTGAGTTAGAACATAGAGCATATTGGGCTACTAAAACCCTAAACTTTGAATTTGCTGCTGCAGGCGAAAAGAGATTGCTAAAGCTTAATCAACTGGAGGAATTCCGCGACAGTGCATATGATATGGCGGTTTCATACAAGGAACGAACCAAGAGAATACATGACAGGCGCATTCGTCAGCGGGAATTCAAGAAAGGAGACGCTGTCTTGCTATTTAACTCCCGGTTGAGGCTTTTTCTTGGGAAACTGAAGTCTAGGTGGTCTGGCCCCTATAAAATCACCAGGGTGTATCCATCGAGGGCAATTGAGATCAAAGATGCCCGCAACGAGTCTTTCACAGTCAATGCTCAAAGGCTAAAACACTATGTGGGGGTTGACGTTGATTCCATGCCAGTCATCACCACATTGACTGACCAAGACTAGTTTGGGAAGGAGGAAAAGTCAAGCTCTCGACTTTAAATTGAGAACTACATTCTACTTTCCCTTTTATTTATTTTTGTTTTTTGTTTGTTTAGTTTTAGTTTTAGGTTTAGAACTTTTTAAGTTAGTTTTTTTTTTGTTTTTTTTTTTTTTTCGAGTTGAGTTCTGTTTTTCACTGTTTTTCAAAATTTTGGGTGCGCGAGGGCGGCACTTTTCTACCGCCCGCGCGTGCACCTACTGCCTCAAATTATTTTTCTAAACAGGAGGTGCGCGAGGGCGGCACTTTTCTACCGCCCACGCGTGCACCCACTGTCTCGTGATTTTTTCAAAAAAAAAAAAAAAAGGATGTGCCCGGGCGGCACTTTTCTACCGCCCGGGCGCCTGTGCGATTTAACGTTTTAAAAACCAGATCCCCTTTTCGTCTTTCATAATTCCTCTTCCCTTCTCTTCTAGTTTTCTCTCCTTCCCTCTTCCTAAACCCTAGTCATCCTCTCTAGTGTTCAAATCTCACGATTCACTCTAATTTTCGCATGAGATTTCTTCTAAATTCTTCAATTTTGTTACCATGGCACCCAAGAAACAAAAGATTGCCACTTCTAGGGCTACCCCATCCAACATCATAGATGGGAAATTCATCTCCGAAGAAGCCAAGGCGAGGTACGAGGCGGCCAAGTCTAGTAGGACTCCAATTGTAGAGAGGGGAATCAATCTTTCCGAAAAACGCACCGCCTCCATGGGCATCGTGGCTCGAGGATGGACCGAGTTTTATCGCCAACCTCTAGCGGCGATCGTCCCATTGGCATGAGAGTTCTACGCCAACGCTATAGAGCATACATATAGCATGGCCTTCGTGCGGGGTAAGATGGTTTCTTTCTCTCCTGCCGCTATTAATGATTTGTTGAAAACTCTGGATGTGGATGATAGCCAATTTCAAGCATTTAAGGCTAACCCGGACTATAATGAAATTTCTAATGCCCTGTGCTATGATGGAAACGTTTGGAAAGACTCGGTGAAATTTGTATCTTTTAAAGAAAAAAATTCGGCCTTGTGATATGCTTTTCTGACTCACAGGTTAATGTCGGTTTCCCACACCCAAACGGTGGTGATGAGAAGGGCGGTGCTGCTGTATGCCCTGCACAAGCAATGGCCGATCAATGTCGGACGGATTATCAACCAAGAGTTGTACACTTCCATTCGCACGTCCAACATTGCTATTTTCTTTCCGACCATTGTTTCTGAACTTTGTGTGAAAGCTGTTCCCAATAAGGGACGAAAAAGAATGGTTGCACCCAAAGCAGGAGGTGGATGACACTATTTTGAAGGCAAAACATTCTTTCCGACTCAGAGAGAGTACAATGGAATACCGGGCATGTTTTGGACCCGATCAATCATCGAGGAATGTACTGAAGCCACCCCCTGCTCGACGCACCACGAATGACACATTGAATGAAATTTAGGCTTGGGTGCAACACATGGACAAATTCCAGGAGGTGAACGCAGCCCACAACGAATCTACCAATGCCATGATGCGAGGACTGCTCGCAAATGCTGGGATGGACCCTGCAGCTTATCTGGTGCCACCACCATATCCTCCGCCTTTCCAGTTCCAATATGCTCCGCCGGTTCGGGATCTGCCCGAAGACCTCGATGAGGAGGATTTTGATTAGTACCAGGGGAGTGTTTAGTGCTTTTTGTTTTGTTTTTTTTTTCTTTCGTTTGTTTTTAATTTTGGTGGTGTCAAGTAGCATTGGGGACAATGCTCGTCTTTAGTTTGGGGAGGGTATGTTTTTGTGTTTTCATTTTGTTTTCATGCTTTATGTTCGTTCGAGTCATTTGTACTGTTGTTGCAAGTGTTGTGAATGAAACCAAAAAGCCAATGATGAAAAAAAAAATGGTGTTTTTAAGTCCATGACTATCTTCTTTGCTTGACAAATAGTTTTGAACTAGTATAACCAAGTCGATGAATAGATCTCTAAACACTCTGTGAGGTATACTTAAATCTGAATTTGAAACATACAAACTTGGATATGATTGAGGCAATTTGTTTGATCTTTGGGCTTAAAATTTCTTCGTGAATTTTCCTTAGATGCCCAGTTGAACCTTCACGTTTATATGAGCACGAGAGGTGCATAATTTGAAGTTTGTTTTGGTGTAATCATCGCATACTACTGATGATTTTCTGTTCTGCACTGATTGAGATCTGTATGAGTTAACTGTGAATTAAAATTTGTCTAGAACAAGTTCGAACATCTCTCGAGGCGCAATACGGGTATACTGTGACTTAGGAGTGATATAGGCAATTCTTTATGAATTTCGTTTGTGCCTTTCAAACCACCCTTGATTTATTATGTCCCTAGTTCCTAATTTGACCTTAATAGAAAACGAATGGCATGCGTGAAAACGTTTGGTAAACCCCCATTCGACATTGTTCAATTTGGTAAACCCCCATTCGACATTGTTCAATTTTCTACAACTACTACCTTTAGCTTAAACACTCATTCCTACCTTGTTGGGAGTAAATTGAAGGTAGATTATTTCTGTTTATGCTCCTACTGAAAAAATTGATAATAGAATGTTGTGTTGGTTGTTGTTCAAATCAAAATGAAAAAAAGAGTGATGAAAAAGAAAGAAAAGAATGTTAGCAGAAGGCAAGTAAAAGAAAAGAAAATTATGGAAATCAATGAATGAGAAAAGGTGCGAATTTGTGAGTCAAAAGGAGTAGACTGTAGAGAATGATTATCATTTACTCTTTTTTTGAATTCTTTTCCTTCATTTGGAGCCATTAGCCTAGCCTGACATTATAAGTCAAATAAGACCTATTGATTGAGTCACACTCGCCCAATATATTAGTGGAGAGGGGTTGTAAGAATTTTTCTAATGGACTGTTGATAGACACGGTTAATGAATATGGATTCTTGATCAAAACATGCACACACTATTTTTCATTGAGTTATACCAGTCATGAGTGTGTGTATCATTGAATATTTCTAAATCTTGATTCTATTATAACTGAAAAAGTCCTTATGATCTTAGAATGTGTGAATTAAATTCGGAGTAGAGTATTCCAAAAACAGAGTTGCGAGATTTTAAAGTTTGCAAGGTTGGCTGGTTAATGTTAGCATGTTGATATGATTGGATTGATTTTCTTTTGGAAGAAGTTCTGAGGCTTGAGAAAGTTGATTTTACCCACTTGTGTCGTCATTTTGTCGTGTCTGCATGTTAGTTTGTCACCTATTTTGCTCGAGGGCGAGCAAAAGGTTGGTTTGGGGAGGTTGATAGGAGTCGTTTTTGTGCGTTATTTTGCATGTTTTGTGTTTGTTTTGCATTTTTTTCGTTTAAGTTGTGTCTGTTCTTTACCATTCTTGTTCTGTTTTTTTGTTTTATTGTGTTTGTAGTCACTCCTCTGCTTTATTTATTTATACTGCAGGAAATCACTAGGAAATGCTGATTTATAGTGAGAAGGCGATGCACGCATGAGGCCGTGAGGAAAGCAAGAGATGGACTTTATATTTCTGGAAAAAGACAAGGCGCCTGGGCGGCATTTTTCTACCGCCCGAGCGCACTCATGTTTGGAAAAAACAGTAGCTGGCAGAAGACAGGGCGCCCGAGCGGCACTTTTCTACCGCTTGAGCGCACACCCGTTTGAAGAAAAGTTCTCGAGGCAGAGGACAGGGCGCCCGAGCGGCTGTTTTCTACCGCTCGGGCGCCCGCGCGTAATTTTGGGAAATATTTTATTTCGGGTATTTGGTTTGACGAGGACTCTTGGGCCATATAAATAGGATTTTCTTAGACGGTTTGGAGGGTTGGAGACATGCACAGACACAGGAGGAGGCAGCTAGGAGTTTGAAGATTTCTCATCTCCGTTGGGAGTTTTTCTCTTCATCTTTTCTGAATTTTTATGCAAAACACTTTTTAGATTGAATTTTGTAATGACGTTCAGTAGCTAAACTTTTATTTTGTTGGAATCAAGGGGATCCGAACCCCAAAACACTGTAGTGTGATTGAATCACCGGACGTATTGAGATTGGATTTATGTTTATAATTGATTTTATCATGTGTTTTTCTCTATGTTGATGATTAGCTACCCTTAACATAGATTCGTAAATTGTGAATTGCTGTCGAGAGATAGGTTCATAGTTAGGACGAAGGATAGAATCCATGGACTTAAAATATGCATAGAGATATGGTATTTAGTACATGTTGATAGCCATAGACCACCAGGTTGAAAGCTGTAGAATTAATAGAACGCAAAGCAATCGGTCGTGATAAATAATTAGAGAGATTTAATTGTTTCACTGATTTGATTAGTTTGGCATAACCTCGAGAGAGAGTGTCAATGTTACTGGAATATCTGTCAAACTTATGCGCATTAATTAAGTTCCAATCGTCCAGTTCAATTAGGGGGAAGGTGAACCGAAATTCCAACAAAATCTTTTCCAAATTGTTATTTTTCAGTCGTGAAAATTGGTTTCTTGGTTGTGAAATTTAGTTTTATTTACTTTGAGTTCTTAGTATTAAGTGTTAGATAGAATTCAAAAATCAACTTTTCGATACTTTGTGTAGTCAAAAATTAAAGAAACAAATTATTATTGTTAGTCCCTGAGGACGATACTCGTACTCAGTACATTTTATTATAACTTGAATCGTGCACTTGCAATTATTTCGACAGGATTTGAGAGATTTTTATAGCAAATTTGAGTGTTAGTTTTCCGTCAATCAATTATGCCTATAAATCATAACAAATCTAAACGACGTTCTTTTTCTGATTTGACTGCAAATATACGATCTATCTTAGCTCAAGAACAACATATCCGAATTTAAACAAATTCTGACAATATCCCAAAATCGAAGTATACTGGACCGAAGAAAAAATTACAGTAGAACGGAGCTCTTTCAGCCGTGATCGCGAATATGTCTTCAAATTTAATTTCTATCGGACCGATCGAGCGAAAACCGAAATCTCAAAGCTTGAATGGGGCGTTAATGGTGTTGGGCGTGATGGAGAAGGAGAGAAGGGAGAAAGATGATGACTCACATGCCTTTTACCCTTTTATATCAAGTCAAAGTATCTAATTCGCACTTTGGCCCCTGAATTCCTCAAAATCAGTCCCTTATCGAATATCCATTAAATCCTTAAATTTCTTAATCTCCGATTATCAATCTTAATCTCCTAAAGTCTCAATTAGGCTAATTTTGGGGCGTTACAGATTTGGTAGGGATTTTGAGATTTTTTCCTGCCGCACACTACCCATCATTTTGGTAGGAATTATGGATGTCTCTCGGCCGCACACTACCCGTCAGTTTTGCAAGTGAGTCGAGGCATCCCTCCACCGACATTGCCCGACTTGTCACAATCAACTCTCCTTGTTCAAAATATTTTCTTTCTTGACTTGACTCCAAGACTTGGACTGAACTCAAGAAAATGACCTTCTTTGCAAATATTTACTCGATACTCAAATAAATGATGTAAAATGGTTGACAAGAATGATGATTTATGTGGCAAACCATAGCTAAGAATCTAGACTTTACTTTTTGGCACTTAGGGCGTATCCCTAGAAATCCACTTGCAAATGCTTATAACATACTCATTTCCCAATCAAAACGAGTTCCGCTTGAAAACACGGTTCCCATGCACTCTATACTCAACTAGGAAGTCATCCTCGAGATACAAATATTATCCAATAAATTCTGGCAATAATGTTTTTGGGCAGCAACACTTAACGCCTAAAATCCTGCACCTTAACATTCAATAGCCTAGAACTTGACTAAAACTTAACCGAATTAGTTCCCGCTTGAAAATACATTTCCCTAACTTCCTAGGATATTCCCTAAACCTGTGCCCTAAGCCAAAACACAAGTATAACACTGTTTTGCATGACCAAAACCGGACAGCCCCCAACTCTTGGCAAATTATGCTCGATAACCCTTCTTCCTCCTAAGACACCTAAACCTTGATCTCCCATGGTAACAATCTTTAAATTAGGAACTAGACCACCCATTAGACTCGCAAAAACCTTCAGACTGAGCAAAAATCCCCTGTTCCTGAGCCAGTACGCCAGCTCGAGCAATAGTTCCCTTCCCCTGCCCCTGCCCCTTCCCTTGAAACCCGTTCCCTTCAACACCAACCGACAGTCCTTCGCCTCAAAATTTGTGATGCGATCATGGATGGCTCGCATGTTGATCAAGTGGCTAAGGACCTGTTGGAAATACCAAGAGGACCAGTTACGAGAGGCCGAGCTAAAACGTTTGAGGAAGCACTTCAATTGTTGATGGCGGATTATCAAGACGGCTTTGGAATGCTTGAGAGTCAGTTTGGAGGAAGCTATAATGTTATTGAATTCCAAAGGTATCTAGGAAGTGAAGAAAATATTGAAGGAAACTGAAGAATTCATTGTCCAACTTGAGCCTCAGGTGCGCTCGCACCCACATATCCGCATGACTGTGCCCTGTTCTACGAGACCTACACGCGCTCGTGCCTTGAAGACCGCGCGCCCACGTGTACCAGTGTTGATTTGACGAAGAATATGAGATAATCCTTGTGCGCCCGCACCTTAATCCTTGCACGCCCGCGCCCTAATACCGCACGCCCACGCGTCCATCCTTTTCACACACCAAAGGTGTTTGTGTGTGTGTTCAGGAATTTCAGTATTTTGTGATTATTTTCCTATTTTGTGATTTTTAAGCATACTAGGAAACTTCTAGGAGATATTTTGATATCCTTAGATTTATTTTTGAAATATATTTTATTATTTTGGGTTGTAATATAAATACCATTCATTCATTATTTTTTAATAATAATTCAGATTCAGTTTATACAAAAAATTATTGAAATTCTCTCTAGAATTTTATTCAAAGCTTTGATTTGGATTTTCAAATCAAACCTTTCATAGTTTAATTACTTGAAAACGTTTGTCAATTGATTTCTCACTGAAGATTGTCATATACAAGTTATCTGAAGGTTTTCTTTGGTTTCGATTGTCGTGATTTCTGTTGTTAATCGTCCATCGATTAAAGGTGAAAATCCAAATTCTATCAATTTTACTTGTTTTAAAGATTGGGCAAAACTTTGGATCTTTTGTTTATTGATTAGAGTGTGTGATTTAATGTATAATCGTATTTGCTAATTATATTTATCAAGATTCATATCATTTGGTATCAAAGCCAAGGTTTTGAATCAAGTAAGTATCTATCTTCATCTATATTTGTTTTTCGTGTTCTCCGTTCTCATATTTAGTTCTTCATCTGAGTCTATTATTGTAACGCCCCGTTTTTATTTTAAATGAGTTTATTTGAGTTAATCGGAGATTACAGAGTTCGCGAGCCGACTTGATTTTGATCAGGGTTCTTTTTGCAAAATTTGGATTTTTTAGGGACTAAAACGCAAATATTGATTTTTATATATTATATACACTTAGAATTGATTGGGAAAAGTCTTCATCTTCCTCTCCAAAACCGTGAGCCTCCATTGAAACGCCCCTTTTAAGTTTTGAGCACTCAGATTTCCTTCCGAGCTCGATCCGGCCGTTGGAATTTATTTCTGAAGGCAGTTTAGCGATCACTGCAGCGAGAGCTCCGTTATATCGTAAGTTTTTCTACGATCAGATACATTCTAGTTTTTGGATGTTGTTAGAATCGTTCTAGATTCGAGTATGTTGTTCTCGACTGATCGTTTATTATCTGTCGGTTTTGAAATAGAGCGATGTTCGAAATTGTTATGATTTTTGGAAAGCCATTTTCGAAAGTTTGAGTTTTGAGATTTGTTGGGATTGCCTTGTTGTTGTTGTATTAGCATTGAATTGAGTTTTTGTTGTATTGAACTGTTGTCTGCGTTGTCGGTTTGTTCAGTTTATAGCCGTTATGCCGTCGGTTTGAGTTTTGGAGATTTGAACCGTTTTTGAAGTTGTTGAACTTGGCTTGTAAGTCGATCATGGTAATTGATCTTTGAATTGTATCTGAACAGATTCATTTGGAGTTTTCAAGCCCTGTGTTAGCAGCATTTGGTCGTCGAGAATTGGACGAAGAACGGTAAAGAGATTACCTTGAACCATTGCCTTTGTTGTTGGATTGTTTAGTTGTTGATTAAACCTTTTGTTGTAGCTTATCCAGAGTTGGAACTACTGCATTGAAAGGTAAAGGCAGACATCGATAGCGGGATAGCATACTCGGGACAGTTGGTTCTCGAGTTTCCATTAAAATCACATACTTGCACCTACACTCGTTCTAGCATGAGGAACTTGTGTTTTGTTGTTTTGATTGAGCTTTTGTTATATGGCTATGTTTTATGTTTCTGTTATGCATTCATCTTGAGCCAATCTCGTTTTCAGCGGGCAAAACCGCCCTTTATGTTTAGACGTTTGGGAACTATGATTGAGTGGCCTAGGTCATAGTCATTTCGCATAGTGCTAGCATACTCATTATAGTTGCTCAAAGTCTAGAGGAGTGGGATACGTGGCACCACCTTGATTGGGTGAGTCGGTGAGTCGTTACGTAATCTCACCCTCGGGATCCCAAAAGCAGAGCAGAAATCCCTCATTATCAGATTCGATATCCCGGTTTAAAGACATGCATTTCATTACATCGTTATTGATTTCGTTGTTGTCTTGAAAGCATGTTTATTGTTGTATTACTTGATATGTTGTTTTTACTGGGATTATCATTCTCACCGGTTATCCGGCTGTTGCTTTGTTTTGTATGTGTACTTGGCAACAGGTGGGGCAGGAACAAGTCAGAAGAGGCATGGTTAGCTCCGAGGGAAAGTTGTAGAAGTGAGACTCGGTTTAGAAGTCATGTCAATATGTTTATCTAGTTATATTAGAACATGTTTAGATCTCGAACTTCGTTGTTTTTGTTGTATCGATAATGCGAGTCTTATGTTGCATGTTATAGACTGGTTCGTAGTTGATCAACGTTAGCATTTCATGTAATAACTGGAGAAGTTATGTTTTTAATGCATGAATTTGAGTTTGATGTATGGAATAACTTTTAGTTGAGATGCCAAGTTTTTCTGCTCTGTTCTATTTCTGCTGCAGGGGGGGCGCGCGAGCTGCAGTTTTTAGCAGCCCGAGCGCATCCCAGTTCGAGTAATCCAGCAGCGCTAGAGTTTAGGGCGCGCTCGAGCGGCAGTTTTTGCCCGCCCGAGCGCACCCCCCTTTTAAAAAAAAAAATTTCTTTCTTACTTTGGTCTTGGATCTTGTATGCTTAATTGTTGTTTAAGCCGAGATTAGTTGTTTAGAACCGAGGTCTCACATTAAGTGGTATCAGAGAGCGTTAAGATTCTTGGTTGAACTAGAGTGAGCGGGTAGATCGAGTCTGCGTGTATTGGCTCCTCGCATGTGTTTGAATTATTTTAACTGTGTACTTAATTCCATGCGAGCATGCTTTATTATTGAGAATTATTGAATTACATGGTTATGTGATTTAATTTATAAAGCATGATCTACTTGAGATATAACTGTTTCTGTTATCGACTGGTATTCGGTATTCCAAGCGGTTGTAAGGGCACTGATTGTAGCGATTGAGATATCTCATGTCCTAACCTTTGATTATCAGATGGGTCCTCGTCGAGTGATAAACAGAAACACACCGCCAGTTATCCCTGCGACTGAGCAAGCTAGCACTGAAGTTTATCAGTTGGATGCTTCAGCAACGCTTATGGAAACCTTGCTGAAGAGGTTTCAGTCGTGCAATCCGCCGTTGTTGATGGGTTCAGAAAATCCAGTTGACTGTGAAAGTTGGTTGGATGATATTGATCAGTTGTTTGATTCCATTGACTACACCTATGACCGCCGAATCAGGTTAGTAATTCATCAGCTGCGTGGTGGTGCTAAGAGCTGGTGGATCATGACAAAGAAAGTAATAGAGAGTAGAGGTACGGAAGTTACTTGGACTCTTTTTAAATCTGAATTTTATAAGCGGTTTTTCCCTATCTCGTATCGTAAGGATAAGGGAGCAGAGTTTGCAAATTTGAAGAAAGGGAATCTGAACATCGAAGAGTACGTCACCAAGTTTGATAGTCTGTTGCGTTTTGCACCACTAATTGCCGGAGATGAAAAAGTTAAGGCAGATCAGTTCATAAATGGGTTGAACCCCGACGTCTTCACGTTGGTTAACACCAACAGGCCTAACAACTTTGCGCATGCCATGAATCACGCAAAGGGAGCAGAAGCAGGCTTGTGGAGGCAAAGAGGTAATCAGGTGGCACCTCAGCAGCAGAGGCAGTATCAGAACCAACCGTCTTAGTATCAGAATCAACCATCTCAGCATCAGTACCAGCAACAGAGGTATGAAGGTGGTAGCAGTGGGGGAAACAGAAATGATCAGTACAAAGCAAGAGGTAAACAGTTCAAGAGGCAGGGGAACAGTTCTTCTAGTTCCAGTGGTTTGAAGCAATTCGGTTCAGGACAGAGTTCTGGATCTTCAGCCATGTACTGCAACAAGTGTGGAGGAAGACACTCACCGGATCAGTGTGTGGGAGTCTTTGGCAATTGTAACACCTGTCAGCAACCGGGACATTTCTCTAAAGTGTGCCCACAGCGTAACAGAGATAGAGCTCAGAGTGGGAGTTCGTCTAGACCTGCAGCTCAGCCTGAGAGGCAGTCTTCTGCAGTTCACTCTTTCCAACCTCAGCAGCAGCATAACAGATGGGGAGGTAGTACCAGTGCAAATCAGCCTCCGAGACAGCAGGCACGAGTCTTTGCTTTGACAGAGGATCAGGCTCAGGTAGCACCTGACGATGTTATAGCAGGTAACTGTTCGATTTTCGGTTATTCTGCTCATGTCTTGATAGATACAGGTGATTCCCATTTTTTTATCTCTGAGAAATTTGTGTTATTGCATGCTTTGCCTACTGAGTTGTTGCCTACAGTAGTAGCTGTTACTTCACCTTTGGGTGGAGGAATTGTTTCTGTCAGATTAGCCAGGAACTGTGAACTGTGTTTTGAAGGAAATTTGTTAGAATTCGACTGCATTGTACTTGGACTGTCAGATTTTGATTGTATTGTCGGTATAGATGCTTTAACCAAGTACAGGGCAACAGTCGATTGTTTTCTGAAAGTTGTCAGGTTCAGACCTGAAATGGCAGACGAGTGGAAATTCTTTGGTAAGGGTTCTCGATCTAGAATTCCTTTGATTTCAGTGTTATCTATGACTCGTTTGCTACAGAGAGGTGCAGAAGGATTTTTGGTTTATGCGGTTGATGTACTGAAATCTAGCCCAGCTTTGGTAGATTTACCGGTGGTTAGAGAATTTGCTGATGTGTTCCCGGAAGATGTTTCTGGTTTGCCACCTATTCGAGAAATCGAATTCAGCATTGACTTAGTGCCAGTTACTCAACCCATTTCAAAAGCTCCGTATCGTATGGCACTTATTGAATTGAGAGAATTGAAGGAGCAGCTTGAGGATTTAATTGCCAAGGGATACATCAGACCTAGTGTATCGCCTTGGGGTGCTCCTGTGCTTTTTGTTCGGAAGAAGGATGGTTCTATGCGGCTCTGTATCGACTACCGCCAATTGAATTAGGCTACAGTTAAGAACAGGTATCCTTTAACCCGAATAGATGACCTTTTTGATCAACTGCAGGGTTCTTCTGTCTACTCTAAGATTGATCTGAGGTCAGGTTATCACCAGTTGAGAGTGCGAGATGAAGACGTTCCTAAGACCGCATTCAGAATGAGGTATGGTCATTTTGAGTTTATAGTCATGCCGTTCGGTTTGACTAACGCTCCAGCGGTTTTTATGAGATTGATGAACCGTATCTTTCAGCGCTATCTAGATGAGTTCGTCATTATCTTCATCGATGATATTCTTATCTATTCAAAGAACCGTACTGACCATGCAGAGCACTTGAGGACTATACTGCAGATTTTGTGAGTTGAGCAGTTGTTTGCCAAGCTGTCTAAGTGTGAATTCTGGTTAGATCGAGTTGTCTTTCTCGGTCATATTATTTCTGAAGATGGGATTTCGGTCGATCCCAGCAAGATTGAAGCGGTTATGAATTGGCCTAGACCTACTTCAGTGCCGGAGATCCGAAGCTTCATGGGTTTAGCTAGTTATTACCGTCGTTTCATAGAGGGTTTCTCGTCTATTGCCAAGCCTATTACCCAGCTGACTCAGAAGAATGCGCCTTTTGTCTGGACTGCAGATTGTGAGGCTAGCTTTGTTGATCTGAAGAGGAGACTGACCAGTGCTCCGATTCTTTCTATTCCGAAGGGTACTGGAGGTTTCACAGTCTATTGTGATGCTTCTAACCGAGGCTTGGGTTGTGTTCTTATGAAGCATAAGCATGTGATAGCGTATGCATCGAGGCAGCTGAAACCGCACGAGACTCGTTATCCGGTTCATGATCTTGAACTAGCTGCGATTGTCTTTGCTCTGAAAATCTGGCGTCACTATCTTTATGGTGAGTCTTTCGAGATCTTTTCTGACCATAAGAGCCTTAAGTACTTTTTTTCACAGGCAGAACTGAATATGAGGCAGAGAAGATGGTTAGATCTGTTGAAGGATTTCGACTGTGAAATCAAGTATTATCCGGGAAAGTCAAATGCAGTTGCAGATGCTTTGAGCCGAAAGCTATGTTCTTTATCTCTTTCTACTATTGGTGTTTCTCAGTTAATCGATGATTGTTGCACTTCTGGTTTAGAGTTTGAAACAGATAGGGAGACTATCAGAGTGTTTGCTATTCAAGCCGAGCCGGAGTTGTTTGTTGCAATCAGGGAAGCACAGAAGTCTGAGCCGAGCATTCAGGTTTCAATAGAGAAAGTCAGATCGGGACATCAGTCTGAATTCCAGGTTAGAAATGATGTTTTGTTGGTGAATAATCGTATTGTTGTGCTTGATATTTTGGAGTTGAGACAGCGTATTCTCCGAGAGGCTCATTGCAATCGGTTCAGCATTCATCCTAGAGGTCGTAAGATGTACAACAATTTGAAGATTCAGTTCTGGTGGAAGAGAATGAAGAGCGACATCGTGAGGTTTGTATCTCGGTGTTTGAACTGTCAGAAAGTGAAAGCAGAGCGAAAGCGACCAGGAGGTCTGTTGCACAGTCTATCTGTTCCAGAATGGAAATGGGATCACATTTCCATGGATTTCGTCACGAAGCTACCACAATCCGTTCGAGGATGCGATGCTATTTGGGTAGTGATCGATCGATTGACGAAGTCTGCTTGTTTTATTCCGTACAGGATGACGTATCTTCATGATCAGATGGCTGAGTTGCATGTTAGCAATGTTGTGAAATTGCATGGTGTGCCGAAGTCGATCATTTCAGACAGAGATCCTAGATTCACTTCGCACTTCTGGCATAGTCTTCAGGGGGCACTTGGTACTCGATTGCATCTGAGTACAGCTTATCATCCTCAGACTGATGGACAGTCAGAGCGGAATATCTAGATGTTAGAGGATATGCTGCGAGCGGTAGTGCTAGACTTTGGCACTACTTGGCAGGATTCTTTGCCTCTTATCGAGTTTTCTTACAACAATAGCTTCCAAGCGAGTATCGGTATGGCGCCTTTTGAGGCTTTGTATGGCAAGAAGTGCCGATCTCCGTTGTTTTGGGATGATTTGTCCGAGTCACCAGATTTGGGACCGGATATGCTTCGAGATATGGCAGAGCAGGTTAAGATCATTCAGATCAGAATGAAGTCAGCCCAAGATAGACAGGCGAAGTATGCGAACGTCAAACATAGAACTCTGAGTTTCGAGCAGGGAGACCGTGTTTTCCTTAAGATTTCTCCTTTCAAAGGCACTGTCAGATTCGGTAAGAGAGGAAAGTTATCTCCGAGATTCATCGGGCCGTACGAGATTCTCGAGAAGATAGGCGATCTTGCCTACAGGCTTGCGCTTCCTCCGTCTTTATCTGGTATTCATGACGTTTTTCACGTCTCTATGCTGCGAAAGTATCATCCAGATCCTTCTCATATCCTTCAGCCTGATGAAGCCGAGTTAGACGAGACTCTGAGCTACTTTGAGCGACCGATTCAGATCCTTGATCGGAAAGAGAAACAGCTCAGAACCAAGTTGATCCCGTTGGTGAAAGTGCAGTGGAGCCATCACGAAGTCGAGGAAGCGACTTGGGAGACAGAATCTAACATGAGACAGCAATTTCCGGAGTTATTCGAATGACGTGAGTTTTTCTTACTGTCTTTAGTTCTTTATTCTATCTTATGAGTTGTGGTTCTTGTCGATTTCGAGGACGAAATCTCTTCTTAGAGGGGGAGAATTATAACGCCCCGTTTTTATCTTAAATGAGTTTATTTGAGTTAATCGGAGATTACAGAGTTCGCGAGCCGACTTGATTTTGATCAGGGTCCTTTTTGCAAAATTTGGATTTTCAGGGACTAAAATGCAAATATTGATTTTTATATATTATCTACACTTAGAATTGATTGGGAAAAGTCTTCATCTTCCTCTCCAAAACCGTGAGCCTCCATTGAAACGCCCCTTTTGAGTTTTGAGCTTTTAGATTTCCTTCCGAGCTCGATCCGGCCGTTGGAATTTATTTCTGAAGGCAGTTTAGCGATCACTGCAGCGAGAGCTCCGTTATATCGTAAGTTTTTCTACGATCAGATACATTCTAGTTTTTGGATGTTGTTAGAATCGTTCTAGATTCGAGTATGTTGTTCTCGACAGAGTTCTGATCGTTTATTATCTGTCGGTTTTGAAATAGAGCGACGTTCAAAATTGTTATGATTTTTGGGAAGCCATTTTTGAAAGTTTGAGTTTTGAGATTTGTTGGGATTGCCTTGTTGTTGTTGCATTAGCATTGAATTGAGTTGTTATCGGTATTGAACTGCTGTCTGCGTTGTCGGTTTGTTCAGTTTATAGCTGTTATGCCGTCGGTTTGAGTTTTGGAGATTTGAACCGTTTTTGAAGTTGTTGAACTTGGCTTGTAAGTCGATCATGGTAATTGATCTTTGAATTGTATCTGAACAGATTTGTTTGGAGTTGTCAAGCCCTGTGTTAGCAGCATTTGGTCGTCGAGAATTGGACGAAGAACGGTAAAGAGATTACCTTGAACCATTGCCTTTGTTGTTGGATTGTTTAGTTGTTGATTAAACCTTTTGTTGTAGCTTATCCAGAGTTGGAACTACTGCATTGAAAGGTAAAGGCAGACATCGATAGCGGGATAGCATACTCGGGACAGTTGGTTCTCGAGTTTCCCTTAAAATCACATACTTGCACCTACACTCGTTCTAGCATGAGGAACTTGTGTTTTGTTGTTTTTATTGAGATTTTGTTATATGGCTATGTTTTATGTTTCTGTTATGCATTTATCTTGAGCCAATCTCGTTTTCAGCGGGCAGAACCGCCCTTTTTGTTTAGACGTTTGGAAACTATGATTGAGTGGCCTAGGTCGTAGTCGTTTTGCCTAGTGCTAGCATACTCATTATAGTTGCTCAAAGTCTAGAGGAGTGGGATACGTGGCACCACCTCGATTGGGTGAGTCGGTGAGTCGTTACGTAATCTCACCCTCGGGATCCCAAAAGCAGAGCAGCAATCCCTCGTTATCAGATTCGATATCCCGATTTAAAGACATGCATTTCATTACATCGTTATTGATTTCGTTGTTGTCTTGAAATTATGTTTATTGTTGTATTACTTGATATGTTGTTTTTACTGGGATTATCATTCTCACCGGTTATCCGGCTGTTGCTTTGTTTTGTATGTGTACTTGGCAACAGGTGGGGCAGGAACAAGTCAGAAGAGGCATGGTTAGCTCCGAGGGAAAGTTGTAGAAGTGAGACTCGGTTTAGAAGTCGTGTCAATATGTTTATCTAGTTATATTAGAACATGTTTAGATCTCGAACTTCGTTGTTTTTGTTGTATCGATTATGCGAGTCTTATGTTGCATGTTATAGACTGGTTCATAGTTGATCAACGTTAGCATTTCATGTAATAACTGGAGAAGTTATGTTTTTAATGCATGAATTTGAGTTTGATGTATGGAATAACTTTTAGTTGAGATGCCAAGTTTTCTGCTCTGTTCTTTTTTTGCTGCCAGGGGGGGCGCGCGAGCTGCAGTTTTTAGCAGCCCGAGCGCACCCCAGTTCGAGTAATCCAGCAGCGCTGGAGTTTAGGGCGCGCTCGAGCGGCAGTTTTTGCCTGCCCGAGCGCACCCCCCTTTTTAAAAAAAAATTTTCTTTCTTACTTTGGTCTTGGATCTTGTATGCTTAATTGTTGTTTAAGCCGAGATTAGTTGTTTAGAATCGAGGTCTCATAATTATTTTCCAAATTTCAAAGTCGTTTTTATGTCAATCTTGTCGCCCAAGTTTTCGTGTCTTGTGCTACAATCTAAAAAAAAAAATCTATTGAGAGAAAATTCAAAAAATTAAAAAAAAAGTTTCAAAAAAAATAGAAAAAGCAAGATAACTTGTGATCAAGTATTTTGTTCTTGTTCATCCTTGGGTGTAAATCAAAAATTCAATTTGTCCATAAAATTCCTTGTGTTTGTGCAATCATTGTGAGTCAATTTTCAAGCGTCTAAAAGTTTTTGAACTTGAAGATTTGATCATTTAGTCTACATAGCAAAGCCTTACCACAAATTTGAGTGAAAAAAAGAGTGATTGAGTGATTTGTTTGGAGTGGATTGTGATAACTTGTGTGAGAAAAGTTTATTACTAACGATTTTCTTGCAGGTACCATGAATCCTAACAAAGATGCTAGTGAGAGTGTGAACCAAGGAATTTCCAAGGTTCAGATGAATGCATTGATGGGGCAATTTATTAGGGTGATGAGGTCGGATTTGGAGCCTCTTCATGAGCGGATGAGTAAATTAGAGGAGAGTAGTGGTAGTGGAAAAAAATTAAAAAATAAGAAGGGGGTGACTTTGAAGATGATAAGGAGAGTTTTGATGAGAATTGGGATGGGGGAGAGAAGAGTACATGAGGGTATACATAGGCAAGAAGCGATGAGTGGAAAATATACGGATGGTAGTAAGGAGGATCGGAATATTAGTAGCTTTAAGATGAAAATTCCAGCGTTTCTTGGAAAATCTGATCCGGATGTGTATCTAAAATGGGAGAAGCGTGTGGAGTTTGTGTTTGATTGTCATCACTATTCTGATCTTAAGAAAGTGAGGTTGGCAGTGGTTGAGTTTGTATACTATGCATTAATCTGGTGGGATAAATTAGTGACCACTAAAAGGAGGTGTGAAGAGCCGCCTATTGAGACGTGGGATGAGATGAAGCGTGTCGTGAAGAAGCAATTTGTGCTTAACCATTATTATCTTGATATGTATAGGCACTAGCATACTTTGAAGCAGGGTCCAAGGAGCGTGGAGGATTACTATAAGGAGTTGGAGACCCCGATGATCCGGACCAATATTGAAAAAAATAATGAAGCTAAAATGGCTTGATTTTTGTGTGGTTTGAATAGAGAGATCCAAGATCAAGTAGAACTTCATAACTGTTTTGATTTGAATGAGAAGGTGCAGACGACTATGAAGGTGGAGCAGCAGCTCAAAAGGAGGGGAGCTGGTCGAATGTCTGTCGGTGGAGGGTCGTCGACTCCTTGACATCCAAACGTTGCAAAACGGGAGGACAACAAACCGGTGTCCAAACCAGAATCTGACACCAAATTGGAGGCACCAATGCAAGTGGTAAAAGATACATCTGAAACTTTTAATACTCGATCTAGAGATATTAAATGTTTTAGGTGTCAAGGTATTGGCCATATCTCTAGCCAATGTCCAAATAAGAAATTGTTGATTATTAATGCTTGTGATGATGTGGAGTCTGAAAGTGATGAGAAAAACTATGATGGTATGCTTGCGTTGGTAGATCCTGATGATGAGGATGGGTTTGGGGCTGTTGTTGGTGAGATATTGGTGACTAGGAGAGTGTTACATGCACAACCTAGAGAAGAGGAAGAGAACTAGAGGGAAAAACTTTTCCATACTCGTTGTTTTGTGAATGAAAAGGTATGCAGTCTTATTAGTTGTACGAACGTTGCGAGTTGCGAACTTGTGGAAAAATTGGGGTTGACTCTCTTGAAGCATCCTCAACCATATAGGTTTCAATGGTTTAATGACTGTGCGGATGTGAGAGTTAATAGGCGAGTTGTGGTGCCATCTTCTATTGGCAAGTATGTTGATGAGGTTTTGTGTGATGTGGTCCCTATGCAAGCGTGTCATATTTTATTGGGGAGATCGTGATAGTGTGATAGGAGAGTGATGCATTATGGATTTAAAAATAGATATTCTTTTGTAATGAAAAAAAACATATTTTATTGTTGTCTATGACTCCAAAGAAAGTGTTGGAGGATCAAATGAAAAATAAAAAGAGAGATGAGGCCGAAAAAAAGAGTGATAAAAAAAAGTGAGATGACCTTAGAAAAAAGAATGATAAAAAAGGATGAAAAAATTTGAGAGAAAAGAGGCCGATAAAAAAATATGTATGGCCCAATAGAGTGAGTTGCGAGAGATTTTACATGTTCATACTCCACTTGTGTTGATTTTCTATAAGTAGATTCTCCTTAACACAAGTGATATAGCCAAAATCTTCCGAGCAATGTTGTTTCTCTCTTACAGGAATTTGAAGATTTGTTTCCGGAGGATCTACCTCAAGGAATACCATCTTTGAGGGGAATTGAACATCAGATTGATTTTTTGCCCGGAAGTGCGTTGCCAAATCGTCCAGCTTATAGGAGCAACCTGGAGGAAACAAAAGAGTTACAAAGGCAGGTAAGTGAGCTTTTAGATAAAGTATTTGTGCGTGAATCAATTTCTCCTTGTGTCGTGCCTGTTTTTTTGGTTCCTAAGAAAGACGATTCATGGAGAATGTGTGTGGATTGTAGAGCCATTAACAATATTACCATCAAGTATAGGCATCCTATTCCTAGACTAGATGATATGTTGGATGAATTGCATAGTTCTAGCATTTTTAGTAAAATTGATCTTAAAAGTGGGTATCATCAAATTAGAATGAGAGAAGGTGATGAGTGGAAAACGACTTTTAAAACTAAGTATGGTTTGTATGAGTGGTTGGTTATGCCATTTGAGTTAACTAATGCACCTAGTACTTTTATGAGGTTGATAAATCATGTTTTGCGTGCTTATATTGGAAAATTTGTTTTGGTTATTTTGATGATATTTTGGTGTATAGTAAGAACTTGAATGAGCACGTTGAACACTTGAGAATTGTGCTAATCACACTAAAGGCTGAACACATGTATGCTAATTTGAAAAAATGTGTGTGTTGTATAAAAGGACTTGTGTTTCTTGGATTTGATGTGAGTGCTTGTTGTGAAAAATACTCGCAAGCGTACGAGTGTCAAGTTTTAATATAGTGATAAAATCAAGTATTGATCCCACAGAGAGTAAAATGAAAATATTCAGTGCTTGTAATTAAAATAGTCTAAATCTAGAAAATTAAAATCTCAGAATTTTGCAGAAAAATAAATAATCAAACGAGTTCTTGGTAGCACGCACACAACTTTCAGATAAATATCAATCAGAGAAAAATGTTCTAGATGTTTAGATTTTACATAGTTTCAACAACAGTCAATCCTAATTAATTAATCTTCATGAATTTCAATCAATTAATAGTCAAGAACACTTAAGTGTATTATTCCCTCTCCCAAGTGCCGAATAAAATATATCAACTATAATTCAATTCCAATATCCCTATTAAGAATCTACTTGCAATGATCAATTCAAAACAATGTTCTTTTTAAAAGCTATGTTAAAATTATATACTCTCCCGAGTTATATAAATAATTAACAGTGTATTTTCTAATGGTCCTATTCAAAATCTCCTCTTCCGAGTGCCAAATTTCAAATAAATATAACAAATCAATTATTGATCAGATAATTGAAAAGACAATCAATTCTAGAAAAACAATTAATCTAGAAGAAACTCAATTAAATAAAATCAAAAATTCATGAAAGTGTCTACACCAGGTTCCATCCGACCTCTAGAGTATAAAAATTAGTTCATAATAAAATTCTGAATAAAACAAAACATGTTCAAAAATCCAGACATAAATTCAGAATTAAATAAATAAAAGATAAGAATCAAATCCGTCATCGACGCCGTGTCCGGTCTATCGAGCTCTGTCTTCGTTCTTCAAGTACGCCCAAAATCCTTCAGAAAATCTTCAAACTCAAATCTCTGTTCTCTGATCTCTGTACGTGTGTTGTGCGGCTAGCTTCCTCTTAAATCTGATAAGAAATCCCTTATAGTCGTCAGCCCGACTTTTACCGGTATTAAGTCTTTCCCTTCTCTTTAACACGCCAAATAAATTCCACGAACCGCCTTTTAAATTTTGCTCTATTTTTCGTGGCCTTATTCTTTGGTAAATTTGGCGCTTCCAACTTCACAACCGGCTCAATTAATCATAATTCTTCGAAGGGTGGAGTAGGTGTCTTCATGAATAAGTTAAAAATCACTCTCTCGCCTTCCACACCCATCGATAATTCACCCTTTTTGACTTCGATCTTGGTATCCGTAGTGGCCAAAAATGGTCTCCCAAAGATCAGTGGAGCACCATAATCTGCTTCAATGTCCAAGATCACAAAATCCGCTGGGAAGATGAATTTATCCACCTTGACTAGAATATCTTCAACAATACCCAATGGATATGTGATGCTTCTATCCGCCAACTGCAATGAAATCATAGTCGATTTCATCTCTCCCAACTTCAAGGCCCTGTAAATAGACAATGACATTAAATTAATACTGGCCCCTAAATCACAAAGTGCAGTATTAAAATGAGAACCACCAATAGAACAAGGAATAGTAAAACTCTCTGGATCCTTAAGCTTTTGTGGCATCTTTTTTTGTAGCACCGCACTGCACTCTTCTGTTAGATTCACAACTTCATTCTCTAGCAGCCTCCTCTTCTTGGACATCACCTCCTTGATGAACTTTGCATAGTTCGGAATTTTCTCCAAAGCATCAGCAAAGGGGATGTTGATGTGAATTTTCTTGAAAATCTCCAAAAATTTGGAGAACTGCTCATCTAAAGCCTTCTTCTTGAACCTCTGCGGGTAGGGAAGTTGAGGCTTGTACATCGGTTTCGGCTCAAATTCAGGCTTCTTCTCTTCGATTGCTTCCTCTTTCTCTACAATAGCAGGTTCTTGGACTCCAACTTCTTTCCCACTCCTCAGCTCTATGACATTACACTGCTCCTTTGGATTTACCTCAGTATTGCTAGGGAACTGGCCTCTATTATTATCTTTCAGTGCGTTCGCCAACTGCCCAATGCTAGTATCCATGGATTGCAATACAGCACCCATGTTGGCCATGTGCGTCTCCAAGCTGTCCAGGAGAGTCTCAGTCCTCTCCATCCTCTTACCAAATTCCTGCACAAAATTACTAACAACGTCCTCCAAAGATGACTTACCCTCACCCTTAATTGTGTTGTATCCCAGAGGAGGGTTCAACACATTTTTATTGTTAGCATAAGAAAAATTTTCATGATTACGCATACTAGGATGATAAGTATTAGGGACAGGGTTACCTCGATAGCCTCCATAACCTCTCTGATTGATGTACTACACTTGTTCAGGATAGTGAGATTCGCCCATAGCACCCGGAACACCTGGTGGTTTTGTAACACTCACTTTATTCAATGCAGCTACCTGTGTAGTCAGTGCAGATAATTGAGCAGTGATAGATGTGAGATGATCCACTGCATACACTCCAACTGACTTCTTGACTCCCATATGCTCAGATGGCCATTGAAAACTATTGATTGTCATCTGCTCCAACATATCATAGGCTTGAACGGGGTCCTTTGCAAAAAAAGTACCTCCAAAAGTAGAATCCACGTTCATCCTCATAGGCGCATTCAGTCCATTGTAAAACCACTCGATCTGTTCCCAATCTGCAAAATTGTGGTTAGGAAAACGTCTAATTAATTCTTTGTACCTTTCCCATGCCTCATAGAGCTGTTCAGAATCCATCTGCCTGAATGTGCTGATCTCAATCTTCAGTTGGGTGGATTTGGCAGGTGGAAAATATTTCGTAAGAAATTTTTCTGCCATCCCCTCCAAAGTAGTAATGCTTTCTAGCGGCAGTGACTGCAACCAACTCCTTGCTTGATCCCTGAGAGAAAACGAAAACAAGCGTAAATGTATAATATCCTCAGACACACCATTAATTTTTACCGTATCAGTTATTTCCAAGAAATTCCGCAGGTGTAGATGAGGATCGGCAGTGGCGCTCCCATTAAATTGGTTCTGTTGAACCATCTTGATCAAGGCCTGCTTCAGTTCAAAAATGTTTGCGTTAATGGTCCCTCGAGCGATTCCAGAATAGTGAGCCTGGATCTTCGGCCGGAAGTGATCTCTAATTGGCACCAGGGAAGCTTGATTCACATTCTCTTCAGCCATTCAATTGACTTCTTCTCTTCTAATTCTTCTTAAAGCACGTGCAGTGCGCTCGATCTCCGAATCAAACAGTAAATAATTCGCACTTTGAGATCGTCGCATGAACTGCAATTAAAAATAAGAGAAAATCAATTAGTAACTTAAAATAAAATAAAAAAAACTCTAAATTAAAATCTAGACTAATTGGTAACAAGACTAAAAAATAATCAAAATTTACTCCCCGGCAACGACGCCAAAAACTTGTTGTGAAAAATACTCGCAAGCGTACGAGTGTCAAGTTTTAATATAGTGATAAAATCAAGTATCGATCCCACAGAGAGTAAAATGAAAATATTCAGTGCTTGTAATTAAAATAGTCTAAACTTTATCTAAAAAATTAAAATCTCAGAATTTTGCTGAAAAATAAATAATCAAATGAGTTCTTGATAGCACGCACACAACTTTCAGATAAATATCAATCAGAAAAAAATGCTCTAGAGGTTTAGATTTCACCTGGTTTCAACAACATTCAATCCTAATTAATTAATCTTCATGAATTTCAATCAATTAATAACCAAGAACACTTAAGTGTATTATTCCCTCTCCCGAGTGCCGAATAAAATATATCAACTAAAATTCAATTCTAATATCCCTATTAAGAATCTATTTGTAATGATCAATTCAAAACAATGTTCTTTTCAAAAGCTCTGTTAAAATTATACACTCTCCCGAGTTATATAAATAATTAACAGTGTATTTTCTAATGGTCCTATTCAAAATCTCCTCTCCCGAGTGCCAGATTTCAAATAAATATAACAAATAAATTAATGATCAGATAATTGAAAAGACAATCAATTCTTAAAAAACAATTAATCTAGAAGAAACTCAATTCAATATAATCAAAAATTCATGAAAGTGTCTACACCAGGTTCCATCCGACCTCTAGACTATAAAAATTAGTTCATAATAAAATTCTGAATAAAACAAAACATGTTCAAAAATCCGGACATAAATTTAGAATTAAATAAATAAAAGATAAGAATCAAATCCGTCGTCGACGCCATGTTCGGTCTATCGAGCTCTGTCTTCGTTCTTCAAGTACGCCCAAAATCCTTCAGAAATCCTTCACACTCAAATATTTGTTCTCTGATCTCTGTACGTGTGTTGTGCGGCTAGCTTCCTCTTAAATCTGATAAGAAATTCCTTTTATATCGTGCACAAAAGCCCAATAAAAGCCCAAGAAAATAATTGCCCGAAATAATAAAACACTGAAATCTCGATCGGGGCGGGCGCGCATTGGAACTAAGAGGGCGTTCATGAGGCTCTGACTCCAATCTTCAAATATGCGTGTTTGCTCTACTACCTTTTCTATTTAGCGCTTAAAGTAGCGCTAACCAATAAAACCCATTAAGAAAGCCCATTCCTTTTCTTTCTCCTGTTCATTATTTGTTTTTTTTTTTCCTTTTTATTTTCTTTTCTCTTCTAAATTCTTATTTTCTTCTTCTTTTTAGAGCACTTCAATAATTCTCTGCAACAACAAAAACAACAAATCACCCACATAAATCTGCTCGAAACCAACATTTAACAATTAAAATCATATATAAATTAAGTGCAGTGCTCAAGGTGTCAAAGTTGATGAAGACAAGGTAAGTGCTATTCTAGATTGGCCAACGCCTGCTTCTATTGGTCAAGTTCGAAGTTTTCATGGTCTAGCAAGTTTTTATAGGAGATTTGTGAAGGATTTTAGCACTTTGGCGGCTCCTATGACGGCAGTGATCAAGAAAAATGTTCCATTCCATTGGGGCGAGGATCAAGAGAAGTCCTTTAATATTATCATGCAAAAATTAATTAAAGCGCCTTTACTTGTATTGCCTGATTTTTTTAATACTTTTGAAATTGAATGTGATGCGTCAGGTATAGGGATTGGAGGTGTCTTAATGCAAGGAGGATGACCAATTGCATATTTTAGTGAGAAGTTGAATGGAGCAGCGTTGAACTATCCTACTTACGACAGGGAATTCTATGCCTTGATTCGTGTACTTGAGACGTGGCAACACTACTTGAAGTCAAAGGAGTTTGTGATTCATACGGATCATGAGTTTTTGAAGCATCTCAAATGACAACAAAAGTTGAACATGAGACATGCCAAGTGGGTGGCGTTTGTGGAACCTTTTCCCTACATTATCAAGTACAAGCAAGGGAAGGAAAACGTGGTAACGGATGCTCTATCACGAAGGTACGCGCTTTTATCTATTTTAGATTCTAAGTTTTTAGGATTTGAGTATGTGAAAGAGTTGAATGCTAGTGATCTTGATTTTGGGGATATTTATGTGTCATGTTTGCATGGTCTAAAGGATAAATTTTTCATGCATGCTGGTTATTTGTTTAGAGAAGATAAGTTATGTGAGCCTAAATCGTCCATTCGTGAGTTACTTGTTAGGGAATCACATGGTGGTGGTTTGATGGGACATTTTGGTGTGACTAAAACTTATGAAACTTTGCATGAACACTTTTATTGGCCACATATGAAGCATGATATTGAAAATATTTGTGAGAGGTGTATGACTTGTAGAAAGGCTAAGTCTAATGCACAACCACATGGATTGTATACACCACTTCCCGTTCCTCGTGCACCATGGGTAGACATTTCTATGGATTTTGTTTTAGGGCTGCCAAGGTCTAAGAAGGGGAGAGATTCTGTTTTTGTTGTGGTTGATGGGTTTTCTAAGATGACTCATTTATTGTGTGTCATAAATCTGATGATGCTTCTCATGTTGCGAATTTGTTCTTTAATGAAGTTGTTAGATTGCATGGCATGCCTAGGAGTATTGTGTTTGATAGGGATACTCGTTTCTTGAGCTACTTTTAGAAAACCTTATGGTGTAAACTTGGTATTAAATTGCTATTTTCTACTACATGTCATCCTCAAACGGATGGTCAAACTAAAGTGGTTAATAGAACGTTAAGAACTTTGTTTCGTGTTATAATTAAGAAGAATTTGAAGAGTTGGGAAGAATGTTTGCCTTTTGTTGAGTTTGCAAATAATCGTAGTGTGCATTATACTACAAATTTTTCACCTTTGGAAATTGTGTATGGTTTTAATTCGTTAACTCCATTGGATATGATGTCTTTACCTATGAGTGAAAGTGTTAACATGGATGGTAAGAAGAAGACTGAATTTATGCGAAATTTTCATGAGAAGGTTAAGGCGAACATTGAGAAGAAGAACTTTCAATACACAAAGCAAGCGAACAAAGGTAGAAAGAAAGCTGTGTTTGAACCTGGTGATTGGGTATGGTTGCATTTGATGAAGGAGCGTTTCCCGGAGAAGCGGCGATCTAAGTTATTACCTAGGGGTGGTGGACCTTTCCAAGTTTTGGAGTGGATCAATGACAACGCCTAAAAATTAGATTTTTCAGGTGAGTATAACGTCAGTACTACTTTCAATGTTTATGACTTGTCTTTATTTGATGTAGGTGATGATCAAGATTTGAGGAAAAATCCTTTTCAAGAAGGGAAAGATGATGATGGATGGCTCACATGAAAGAGTGGGTGCCCGGTGAGCCAACTTGTGGCTAAGGGCTTTGATGACTCTTTGTATAAACAATCTTTTGTTTAATATAATTTACACTTTTATTAATGGCAATGACTTTATCTTTCTTCATATTGTTATATTGTGATATACTATTGTTGTTTTGATAAAGACCTTGAATATACTATAGTGTATGTAAGATGTGGTAGCACATGGGGATGACTATCATGAAACACATCTTATAGTCACTGTATATTCTAAACTGTTCCTAGTCGATTGAGCCGTCCGAAAATAAGGATAAGGATCGCTCGAGTTTGAGACTAGCATTTGCGATGCAGAGTACCACGTTTCATTGGTAAGGAACATAGAGATGTTCGAAGCATGCAAATGGATATTCATACGATGAATGATCGAACTACCCTATTCGGACTTTCCAAGTGGTTATCACTTATCGAGTGGATAAAGTCCGCGGTTTTGGTTGTACACCATTAGTCCTTACTACTTGAAACATCATTGAGACTCTATATGCTAGTACTGTGCTTTGACTCGTTTACCGACTCTATTGGGGTCATCAGGTGTCGGGATTGGGTACAGTTACGACACATATAGGAGTCGATGCTTTGTTGTCAAGGATTCACCACATACTTGCGAGTGTGGATATCCTATGCAATCTGAGGAGATATTAGTGTGACGAATCTCTGGCCAGAGTACATGATGTGTTTTAAGAAATGGTTTCTTAGTAGCACATGTGATGTCACTATTTGATCTTCAAGATGCGTTGCATAGTTATCGAATCTAGAACGACTCTCGATTTACCAATGGTTGTTGATTCGATCGGGATATATGGATGAAGGGACCGTACTGTACGCTAACCAATATCTATTGGTTCTTGCAGGCACTATCAGTGATACCTAGGGCAAGTCGGAAATTATTGTTCCGAGTCACAAGGAGTTGTGAGCCCATGGCTAGCTATATCCCTGAACCATTGAGGGTCACACAGAGTAATGGATTTTTAATCCCCGTTGAGATAGTTAAATTTAAAGAGTTAAATTTAATGAACAAAGAAGTTGGACTTCTTATTTAAGAGTAGAGGAGTAAGATTTCCTAAAATGACATAGGGATAGGCATTTTTGGAAATCACTGAATTCGGATTCAGAAAATTTATCTTGACTTTAAAAGGTGCAGAAATGGTTTCTGTGCACATTGGTGAAATCGGTTTATCAATCGGAGTCATGATGAATTTTATATTAATTTCTGAACATGCGGGCTTTGCTTGTCGGGCTTGAACTTATGACTAATGGGCCCTAAGCTGTTAGCGGCCTACATTATAAATAAGTTATTACAGTACAGAAATTACACACAACAGGTCACAATTTTCGAAAAAACCCTAGTTTTCTCTCTAACAGTGGCCGCCCCCCTCCCCTCTACTCAGGAAAAATCCAGCCTGTGAATTTTGAATTACAGTCTGGTTTAACGGATCAAATTCGTTAATTCTCTTCGTAGAAACTTCTGATAGATTTTCTAGTGCAATCTATCAGAGGGATTAAATCTCTGTTCGTGGACCTGATTGAAGAACAGTTCGTCCATCAGTTCCAGGGATATACAACAAGAGCAGAGCAATCTGTTGGTGTCCATAATCTCGATTCGAGATTGGAGGTAAAAATTTATAATTTTTATTTAATTTTTACACACACAATTTAATTGTAAAGTTTTGATACCCATTATGGAATCGTTCCATATAAAATTTTTAAACTTCCGCTGCACCGGGTATCAATTCTGATTGATCTGATCGCCGTTCTCCAACGGTGGTATCAGAGCCAGGTTGCTCAGATCAAGCGATTAAATTAATCGATTGTACAAAAATTTTTAAGCCTCGGTTTTTGAAACAAAATAAATTTTTAAATTAAAAATTTTTCGGGCAAAAACACGGGCAGCGCACGACGCTGCCCAGCGCAGCGCACGGCGCTGCCCGGCCCGAGCCCCAGTGTCCCAGGCAGCCCGCGAAAAAAATTAATTTTTAATTTTTAAAATTAAAATTTTAATATTTTAAAATTCTATTTTTGGTCTGATCGAAAATTGTTTTTGATTGGTCCACGAGGCGTCGGATCGAATTGTTCGAGTCCGAAAATTTTAAAATTGATTTTTGGATAAATTTGAATTTTTGGAAAATTTATAAATTTTATCCGTTAAATCAGATTTTATGAAATTAATTATTTTTGGTACAATTGATGATAAGATATGATCTTATGGAAATATTGAGTAAAATATGATTTTATGTATAAAATTGGATTTTATATGTAAAATATGATTTTATTTGATAAAAAGATAAAATATGATTTTGTATGTAAAATAAGATTTTATATATGGAATATGATTTTATCCTTTTAATTTAAATTGCCATTGCATGTTATCCAATAAATTAATTTTGAATTAAATGTTATTGAATAAGGATGATCGATTGCCATGACCAATTTTGTAGGTGTATGTTAGGAATTTACATTTGTTTTTATTGTTGTTGGATTGATTAATGGGCCTGGTTTATGGCCCAATATGAATTGTCATATGTAATAAAAGTGGGCTTGGTTTATGGCCCGTTCCCACCCCTTAAAATGTATCCCCTACTTGTCATGGTTATTTATTGTAAATACGTTAGACTTAGTGGGAGATGAAGATTTGAAGATGGAGGTGGGCCCAGCAGCCAATAAAGACAGAAGAAATGTAAATTGGAAGCTCAATGTAATAGGATTGCATGACATACTGCATATTACCTAGGATTGGACTAAGACTCGTGATTGGCAACCACGGGTCGATTAGAAATGGAATCGATCATCCTATATAATATATGATATTATTGTTGTATGCATGTTTTAGACTAAATTGTGTGAATCCGGCAAGCATACAAAATTTTAAAATGATGAGACAAATTTTCAAAATTAAAATCCCTCATTTTAAATATGATTTAAAATTGATATCAAGATAAATAAAGGAAATTTAAAATTGTTTAAATGTTCCTACCTTCCATCAACGATCAATGTATGAGATGCTACCCGCGGATACGGTCCGGCTCATATTATTGGGGGGACCCGTTCGTCGGAAAGCTGTACATTGGATCGACACATGTTGTAAGTTGGGTGGAACTCCCATGGGATCGGCTCATATTATTGGGGGATCCACATGGCGACCGTCCATCACAACTTAATATTGATGGGTCATCTTGACATGTCACAATAAACGGCGTCATATTATTGGGCCCTTATTGGACATGAGGTAAAAACGTGGAGGTTTCTTTGGAAGCAATTGGGCTCTACCTTTTGAAAATTATGGTTGGCTGATATTATTCGGGACCATAGTTTGTCAATTGGACTCCATGTTCTCACTAAGAAAAACAGTTTCCCGTTTTCACTAGAGGGTAGTGAAATCGTTAAAATAGTGGGAGTGAGATTCATAAAATAAATTTCGCATATTTTTATGTCTTAGTAAATTAATTAAACAATCACTGATATTTGTCTGTTTCTTTTCAGTATTTCATAAAGATGAATTCGCGTAATCCACTTTTCTCGATCCTCGAACAAAATAAATTGACTGGCGCAAACTATACGGAATGGTTCCGTAAGTTGAAGATTGTCTTGACTTCGGAGAAGATGCTCTAACGTGTTAGAAAAATCTCCTCCGAAGGAAGCACCAGCTGACATAAGTCCGAAAGAGTTAGCCAAACTTGATACATGGTGGGACCATGATATCAAGGCCAAATGCTATATGCAAGCCTCGATGTCTGATGAACTCCAGATGCGATTTGAGGACACCGTGAATGCTGCTGACATTCACGTACAACTCAAGGAACTTTTTGGGGCTCAATCGAGGGCTGAAAGGTTCGCTATTGTAAAGGAGCTAATGACGTGTCGCATGCGTGAAGGAACTTCGGTCCGTGATCATGGGGTACGAGTGATTTGGCTCATACAGAAGTTGGTAACCCTTGATTTGGTGTTGGAGGATGAACTCAACGTGGACTTATTTACTTCTATCTCTTCCTTCTTCGTTTGACGGATTTGTGGTGAATTTCAATATGAACAAGATAGAGGCCTCCCTTGAAGAGATGGTCAATATGCTTGTAACATATGAATCCACTTTAAAGAAGGATAAACCGGCTTTCTTGGTAGGCTCCTCTTCTTCTGCTAAGAGGGGCCAAGTACAAAGGGTAAGAAACGTTCTGCCCCACCCAAGAAATTCGAACCCGAGAAGAATTACAAGACAAAGGCTTCAAACATGGAAAAGTCCAAGGATGTTTGCCATTACTGTAAGAAGCCCGGTCATTGGAAGCGTAACTGCAAGGAATATCTAGAGCAGTTGCGAACTGCGAAGGGTATGTTCTATATTGAAATAAATGTTTCACTTAATACTACTTCTTGGGTATTGGATACCGGATGTGGATCTCACATTTGCAATGATTTGCAGGTGATGACAAGAAGTCGCAGGCTTAGAATGGGTGAGACCCAGCTGAGGCTCGAAAATGGTTCCAGAATTGAAGCTAAAGCTGTGGGAGATATTTATTTAATTTTGCAGAACGGTTTTAAGTTACTTTTGAGAGATGTTTTATTTGTTCCAGATTTGATTAAAAACATTATTTCTGTTTCTATGCTAGATAGAGATCGTTATTCTTGCAATTTTGTGAATGGGATTTGCAATATTTACAAGAATGAATGTTTGATTGGAAATGAATAACTTGAAAACGATCTATATAACTTAAAACTAAAAGACGTTCCAATAAATTATGTTGATAAACCGGCAACAAACAAACAAAAGGAAAATCGATAGTCAAAACCCGGCAAACCTTTGGCATGCTAGGCTAGGTCATATTTCCTCAAGGAGGATGAACAAGCTAGTGGGAGAGGGCATGTTTGATATGTCTGATATTAACTCTCTACCTACTTGTGAATCCTGCCTGAAAGGAAAAATGACTAAATCTCCTTTTAAGGGGAAACCTGAGCGTAGTCAAAATCTGTTGGATTTGATCCATACAGACGTTTGTGGTCCATTTAGAATTGGTACTCAATATGGCCACACCTACTTCATTACCTTTACTGATGATTATTCTAGGTATGGGTATTTATATTTAATGAAATATAAGTCTGAAGCATTTGAAAATTTCAAAGAATTCAAGGCTGAAGTAGAAAACAAGCTAGGTAAAAGCATTAAAGCACTTCGATCGGATCGAGGCGGAGAATACTTAAGTACCGAGTTTTTGGACTATCTGAAAGAGAATGGGATTCTCTCTCAGTGGACTCCTCCTATGACACCTCAGCTGAATGGTGTATCGGAGCGTCGTAATCGAACTTTGTTGGACATGGTTCGATCCATGATGAGCTTCACTGAGCTTCCACCTTCGTTTTGGGGCTATGCGCTTGAAACGGCGGTATTGTTGTTGAACAACGTCCATACTAAAGCAGTGGACAAAACACCATACGAGTTATGGAATGGCAAAGCTCCTAAGTATTCGTACTTGAGGATTTGGGGATGTCCTGCTTACGTGAAGCAGACAGTGGGAGATAAGTTGGATAGTCGATCCACCTTATGTTATTTTGTAGGGTATCCAAAGAATTCAATCGGATATTATTTCTATCATCCTGCTGAAACAAAGGTGTTTGTTTCAAGGAATGCCACCTTCTTGGAGAAGGAGTTCTTATTGGATAAGAAAGGCGAGATGATGGAACTCGAAGAAATTCGTGAAGAACCCGAAATACAAAATAATGATCCTACACCTCAGGAACCATTGATAGACACGCCTATACCTAGAAGATCCGACAGGACTTCTAGACCTCCTATTCGATATGGTCTTCTTCTTGAAGGGGATCAAGATGAACCCGATGTTGGATGTGATCCAAGAAACTTCAAGGAAGCAATTTCTGATGCGGATTCAAATTTATGGCTTGAAGCTATGCAGTCGGGAAATAGATTCGATGCATACAAACCAAGTTTGGTCTTTAGTAGATCCTCCCGATGGAATTGTTCCAATAGGGTGTAAATGGATCTACAAGAGAAAGCTTGGGCCTGATGGTAAGGTATTGACCTACAAGGCACGATTGGTGGCGAAAGGTTATACTCAAAGACAAGGAGTTGACTATGATGAAACCTTTTCACCAGTTGCAATGTTCAAGTCCATAAGAATCCTTATTGCCATAGCTTGCTTGGTATGACTATGAGATATGGCAAAATGAATGTGAAGACTGCTTTTCTTAATGGAGACATTAAGGAAAGAAATCAATATGACGCAGCCTGAGGGATACACATCCATGGGAAGCGAGCATAAGGTATGCAAGCTTCAGAGATCAATCTATGGTCTAAAACAAGCATCAAGAAGTTGGAACCAAAAATTTGATGAAACAATAAAAGATTTTGGTTTCATCAAGAACCCCGGAGGAACCATGCAGTGTACAAGAAAGTAGTTAAGGATGCTGTGACATTCTTAGTACTTTATGTTGATGACATCCTACTCATTGGGAATGATGTAGGGATGTTGCAGTCAACAAAGATATGGTTATCAGGTAGATTCTCGATGAAGGATTTGGGTGAGGCATCCTATATTCTAGGGATACATAATCTATAGAGATAAATATAAGAGAATGATAGGACTCACTCAAGCAACCTACATCGACACCATATTGAAACGGTTTTCAATGGATGGGTCCAAGAGAGGACATCTACCTATGTGTCATGGAGTTTCTCTATCCAAGTCTATGTGTCCCAAGACTGAGGAAGAGATAGAGAAAATGACACATGTACCATATGCGTCAGCCATTGGTAGTATCATGTATGGGATGATATCTACCAGACCGGATGTAGCATTTGCTCTGAGTGTCACGAGCAGATATCAAGCTAATCCCGGTCAAATGCATTGGAAAGCCGTGAAGGACATTCTTAAGTACTTACGAAGGACTAAGAATATGTTCATGGTATATGGAGGAAGAGAACTAAAATTGGAAGGCTTATACCGACTCTAGCTTCCAAAGTGACGTGGATGACTCGAAGTCAACCTCTGGATTTGTGTTCATGCTCAATGGCGGTGCTGTCTCTTGGAAGAGTTCCAAGCAGGACACCACAGCGGATTCCACCACTGAGGCAGAATACATTGCAGCATCAGCTGCTGCTAAAGAGGCCGTTTGGATGAGGAATTTCGTCCAAGAGTTGGGCGTCATTCCTGAAGTTGTTGGTCCAGTCCCGGTGTACTGTGACAACACGGGTGCCGTTGCTCAGGCAAAGGAACCAAGGTCTCATCAAAGATCCAAACACGTACTGAGGAAATACCACATCATCCGGAAGATTGTGGAAAGAGGAGACATCATTGTCGAAAGAGTGGCCTCTGCAGACAATATCGCTGATCCACTTACTAAGCCCTTGCCAGGACCATTATTTGACAAACATCACGAAGCAATGGGTCTACGTAGTATGACTAGTTGGCTTTAGGGCAAGTGGAAGATTGAAAGAGTGGGTGCCCGGTGAGCCAACTTGTGGCTAAGGGCTTTGATGACTCTTTGTATAAACAATCTTTTGTTTAATATAATTTACACTTTTATTAATGACAATGACTTTATCTTTCTTCATATTGTTATATTGTGATATACTATTGTTGTTTTGATAAAGACCTTGAATATACTATAGTGTATGTAAGATGTGGTAGCACATGGGGATGGCTATCATGAAACACATCTTATAGTCACTGTATATTCTAAACTGTTCCTAGTCGATTGAGCCGTCCGATAATAAGGATAAGGATCGCTCGAGTTTGAGACTAGCATTTGCGATGCAGAGTACCACGTTTCATTGGTAAGGAACATAGAGATGTTCGAAGCATGCAAATCGATATTCATACGATGAATGATCGAACTACCCTATTCGGACTTTCCAAGTGGTTATCACTTATCGAGTGGATAAAGTCCGCGGTTTTTGTTGTACACCATTAGTCCTTACTACTTGAAACATCATTGAGACTCTATATGCTAGTACTATGCTTTGAATCGTTTACCGACTCTATTGGGGTCATCAGGTGTCGGGATTGGGTACAGTTACGACACATATAGGAGTCGATGCTTTGTTGTCAAGGATTCACCACATACTTGCGAGTGTGGATATCCTATGCAATCTGAGGAGATATTAGTGTGACGAATCTCTGGCCAGAGTACATGATGTGTTTTAAGAAATGGTTTCTTAGTAGCACATGCGATGTCACTATTTGATCTTCAAGATGCGTTGCATAGTTATCGAATCTAGAACGACTCTCGATTTTCCAATGGTTGTTCGATCGGGATATATGGATGAAGGGACCGTACTGTACGCTAACCAAAATCTATTGGTTCTTGCAGGCACTATCAGTGATACCTAGGGAATCATGGGGCGATGTTGCTAGGCGCTCTTACCATGATTCGATGGGCAAGTAGAAAATTGTTGTTCCGAGTCACAAGGAGTTGTGAGCCCACGGCTATCTGTATCCCTGAACCATTGAGGGTCCACACAGAGTAATGGATTTTTAATCCCCGTTGAGATAGTTAAATTTAAAGAGTTAAAGTTAATGAACAAAGAAGTTGGACTTCTTATTTAAGAGTAGGGAGTAAGATTTCCTAAAATGACATAGGGATGGGCATTTTTGGAAATCACTGAATTCGGATTCAGAAAATTTATCTTGACTTTAAAAGGTGCAGAAAATGGTTTCTGTGCACATTGGTGAAATCGGTTTATCAATCGGAGTCATGATGAATTTTATATAAATTTTTTGAACATGCGGGCTTTGCTTGTCGGGCTTGAACTTATGACTAATGGGCCCTAAGCTGTTAGCGGCCTACATTATAAATAAGTTATTGCAGTTACAGAAATTACACACAACAGGTCCACAATTTTTGAAAAAACCCTAGTTTTCTCTCTAACAGTGTCCGCCCCCCTCCCCTCTACTCAGGAAAAATCCAGCCTGTGAATTTTGAATTACAGTCTGGTTTAACGGATCAAATTCGTTAATTCTCTTCGTTAGAAACTTCTGATAGATTTTCTAGTGCAATATCAGAGGGATTAAATCTCTGTTCGTGGACCTGATTGAAGAACAGTTCGTCCATCAGTTCCAGGGATATACAACAAGAGCAGAGCAATCTGTTGGTGTCCATAATCTCGATTCAAGATTGGAGGTAAAAATTTATAATTGTTATTTAATTTTTACAACACACAATTTAATCTTAAAGTTTTGATACCCATTATGGAATCGTTTCCATATAAAATTTTTAAACTTTCGCTGCACCGGGTATCAATACTGATTGATCTGATCGCCGTTCTCCAACATCACATGTTGATCAAGTGGCTAAGGACCCGTTGGAAATACCAAGAGGACCAGTTACGAGAGGCCGAGCTAAAAAGTTTAAGGAAGCACTTTAATTGTTGATGGCGGATTATAAAGACGGCTTTGGAATGCTTGAGAGACAGTTTGGAGGACACTATAATGTTATTGACGTCCAAAGGGATCAAGGAAGTGAAGAAAATATTGAAGAAAGCTCAAGAATTCAGTGTCCAAATCGAGCCTCAGGCACGCCCGCGCCCACACATCCGCGCACGACCGCGCCCTGTTCCGCGAGACCTACGAGTGTTGATTTGATGAAGAATATGCGAGACGTCAGCGCGCCCGCGCCATAATACCGCGCGCACCGTGCATCCATCCTTTTCACACACCAAAGGTGTTTGTTTGTGTGTTCGGGAATTTCAATATTTTTTGATTATTTTCCTATTTTGGGTTGTAATATAAATACCATACATTCATTATTTTTTTTTATAATAATTTCAGATTCAGTTTATACAAAAAATTATTGAAATTATCTCTAGAATTTTATTCAAAGCTTTGCTTTGGCTTTTCAAATCAAACTTTTCACAGTTTAATTAATTGGAAACGTTTTTCAATTGATTTTGTTCACTGAATTTGTCAGATACAAGTTATACTAAAGGTTTTCTTTGGTTTCGATTGTCGTGATTTCTGTTGTTAATCGTTTCGTTGATTAAAGGTGAAATACAAATTCTATCAATTTTAATTGTTTCAAAGATTGGTCAAAACTTTGGATCTTGTGTTTATTGATTAAAGGGTGCGTTTTAATTTATAATCATGTTTGCTAATTATATTCAACAAGATTCATATCACTTTTCTAACCATTTCAAACAACCTAGGCACTACCATGTGAGCTACGGTTCTCATCCATGGTAGCCCCTAATTCACCATCCAAACGACAAGCAAAACTGGAATCAACACATACTCAAACACAGTGCAAGACTCTCGAAACAGGGGCAGATGCATACAATGACCGAGACTTTACAAGTATATGCCCATTCAACAAAAGAAAAACATTATATATCGATCAATAGCATGAGCCACAACCCAATTGGAATCTGAAAACTCTCGATCGGTTATTCACAACCGAAAACAGAAACTCGAATAACCGAACAAATAACCAGAAAATCGGGCAAACTTCTATAAATCCAAAATCAAAGTGCAAGAAAGAAAATCACACCGAAGGGAATCAGATATCCAAACGGCTAATCCAGAGGTAACAGAGAACTCGACGGTTGACAGATAAATGCACAAAATTACACGGATATCCCATAAATTCAAACAACATTTGTAAACACGCAGGAAAACAAGCACATAATGTAATAATCTACTTGGTGGCCAAAGAAAACCCATAATATTGCCTTTACTTGAGATAACCGAAGGATAAATGACCGAGAACGAGCTGGAACAAGCTTGAAAGTGAACTGGAATGAAGGAGCTCGCTAAGCTCGAGCTTCGATCGGAAATGGTGGCTCACGGCGGTGCAGGCGACGATCGGGAAAAGCAAGGGAAGGAGAGGCCGATCGCGAGAATGAAAGAGGGAGAGTGATGAAAGAAAATCGTTTCTATCGGGTAAATCTTGGAGAAGGGGAAATGCAAATGGCCGAGATTGGGCTGAGGAAAAATATGAGATGGGCCGATGCAAATTTTGGGCCTGGGTGAAATCCCTTTGGGCTGGGGTCAACACGTATATGTTTTAAGTGGGTAAGAAACATAATACATAAACATATAATATTGTAGTATATAATAAGTGTTATGACCCAATTTTCGCAAATACTTCAAAATTTGAAAATTTAAGAGTTAAATAATTTTAAATTCTATTTAAAGGTTAGGTTTGAACAATGCATAATGTTTCGATACTTTAAATGTTTTGATGTCACTATCGATAAATAAAACTATTTAAACAATAAACATACGTGAGATTAAAATAATGTTAAAAACTTGACTGAACGATTAAAAGTCATTCAAATATAATACACAAGAGGAATAAAACCTTTGAAATGGCAGTTCGGAGTCAGTTGAAAACGCTTAAACTTTGATAAACGCTAGTTATTTAGAAAATAATTTAAGGATACCAAACAGCTAAACATGTAAGTTATAGATTTAAAATAACATAAAATGGGACAATCAAAAACATTTAAATAAATAAGCTTAATAGATTAAAATTATTTATATAATTATCGCAATAAGCTAGAGAAAGTTTTTAAATTAAAGTAAACGAAATAGTTAATATCATCTTAATTGAAATAAGATAAATAATTTAACATCATTTAACTATGAAGTTGGGCTTTAAACCCTTTAAAATCTTTAAAACAATTAAGTAGTATAAGAAAAAAAATTTAAATGAGTAAACCTAAAGAAATTAAAGAGAATTAATTTAATTAGTTAGTAAAAATAAAATCCTTAATAAATAATTAATAATTTATTAAACCACGTATTTCACAATAATGAATTTAAATAAATTAAACAGTTACAAAAAGTAACTAAACCGCTAGAATATGTTTATTAAATTTGTAATGCGATGTGATTTAGTAGATTAGATTTTTTAGGTTTTACTACGCAATTTTTTCCGCCTTCAATGGAATTTCGTGCTGCGTAGAAAATTTCATAGGCTTACTAACTAGTGTTCGATACCTTAGACCAAAGCAGACGACTAAATGTTATTAAACGTGCCACTCCACAATTAGTTGACGTCAAAAGTTCAGCTTTCCGCTGCGCACTACTGGATGCTAACTGATGCATATATCATCGCAAATATCTGATTAACTCTTATCTGCAACATAAAATTTTACAATTCTTACATGTTCCCAAGTGATTGTAGCCTAAGATAAATTTTTAAATCAATTGCTCCCCTGCTACCTTAAGAGTTTTAAATTCGACACCTAAAGTTTCTAAAATACCTAATACTTTTTCTGTAGTTAGATAGCTTTAAACCCTAATTCTCACAACTTCTAGCAATAAGAATCCGCCAAAACCAGTGAAGAAATTTGATTTATGTCGACCACAATGCATAATTTAAAAAAATCGATTTTCTCACAACGAAACTACGCTTAGTGTCTTTTTTCTAATGAATCTTAACACATATAATATAAAATCGAGCTCTTAAGAAATGTCACAAGTTCTCTCAAAATACTTAGCCAACTTAAACAATAAAATTGTTTTCTAAAATAGGATGGGCTAGGGGACTATACACTTCTACATCGATAGACCTTAAGATATGAGATTTGGATCTGACTCATAACTTCCACAACATCGACACATGAAACTTCAATCATGTACTCACTAAACAACTCTGTCGCCATTGCCCAAATGGTAAAGAGACAAGATTACAAATCTCCTACAAATCAATCGCATATGGAATCTAGACAAACGAGACGAGTTAAGTCTGCCGAAAATTAAATTCCTTAGTTAAAAATCTCCCAACAGATTGGGAACCCACATTTCTCTATCTCAAGATGACAACGACGAAGTAATTCAGAGTTTTACTCTTGAAGCCAAAACATACAATGAGCTATTAACCGTTTATGGAATTGAGATTTTCCAAAGTACCAAATAATTCTTTTAAATATCACCTGGGGACATATCTCCAACCTCTATCTCAACTCAACAGCAAGGTCCTAAAAAAAATCCAAAAATTCCCAAATTATTATATGATTACAACCAGAGTGTTATATTCTTCAAGATTAGCTTGGTATACAATTGGACACATCGAGGAGTTTGTAAAATTCGCAATTTGTAAAATGCCTTCTATACGTGTTGCCTCCAGTACCTTAGCATTGCATCAGGGGAAAGTACATATACAGCTTACCAAAAAAACTTTCTAAATATTTATTCTATCATTTTATGCCCATAGTTGGGTGCATTATTTGTTAAAAACGATTGAACAAATTAACAATATCATTGGAAATGAAAATGTAAAGTACCCAAAAGTATTCTAGGGACGGCTTCTTCTATTTCCCCTATCTCAAAACTGGTCACGACTCCATTCATCTTACCAAAGTCGTCTATATCTTCTTAATGATCCTATTTAAAATTGAAACAACTCATTCAATTAATTTACTAACTAGCAAGTCTTCCTCGCTATAACTAAGTATATTTAGTAGTCGTCATTCCTTCAAAACACAACATTAACTTAGGATTTTATCTAGTAATACCTAAATTCCACCAGTCTAACAATTACTATGCATGAGTTACCGAGCACAATCTCTACACAAGAAATCGAAATGACAGTTGAAACTATAATCCACCCGAGTCTTCATCATGATGGA